>NW_027187766.1:0-63594 GCF_041381155.1 Argopecten irradians
ACAACGGACAATGTTTAGGTCACTGGCGTGACGTGGAGGACATATAGGTAATGTGATTACAACACAGATCCTTATTATCATTACGTTTGATAACATGGAGTGGTTATAAGGGTCTGTATTTTAGTCAGGTTGGACATGTAGTGTAACCTGATGTCACATGTTAACATATTTGATTTATTGTACAGTTGTTTTAATTTGCGGGAAGTTGAAGTCTACTATTTCCAAGCTTAGACAAGAAGATAATGTCCAATTAAGATGAGCTGAATAACATATTACTGTTAGAAATTGACAATGCGAGAACAATACCAATTATCACCTTAGAGGAGATCGCTAAATAATCACCAGCGAAATATATAAATATGCCATTATTATTTTGAATGTATTAGAATATAATGATATATATCATGTAATGTTTCCATATTGAATTAATTGCATATTAGAGAAAGCACAAAAGGAATCGAATTCATGAATTAAATCAATTAAAAATCAATTAATTGGATAAGGATAATATTTGTAAATAAATAAAGTGGAAATAAGTCTTGTAAGGCAATGGTCATCAAAACATCGATTATAATTTTCATCTTATATTTATATTTACAACAGGAACATACCGCAGTCTCCCAAAACACGCACCTTACACTAAATACACGCTACAGTACACACCACAAACATGGGAGGCAGTCCTTACATGGTCCTGGTTGTTATTCGGACGTTAACTATTGAAACAAACAAACAAACGCACATCATGAACGTAATTGACAATCCTTCTTTATAATGATACAGTAAACAGTTTTTTCACCCCATTTAGCTGGCGTTTCCTGGGACAGTGACAGAGTTGTTGCCCTTGCAGGCCTGATAGCGGTAGCGAGGCCATGACCTTCCGAGGGTTATACTGCCATAACGGCGATACGTACTACGACAAAGGCAGTGATGCACTCAGGGCAGCAGGACAAGAAAGTACAAAGGTGCTGATGGAGGTGAAGAACAGGTACACTAACATTCCCTGCCTTGTGATTATAGTAATATCATAACCAGAATTCTATAAAACTATTTTGCATACGATACTGTAGGGTTTGTAAGTTACATTGTAGAATTCCGTGGATGCAACATTCCGAGATTAACTATTTTGCTTTTATTCGGAGAGGTTGGTTTCAATTTTCGCAAATCACCCTGAACCTTTAGACAGTCATAAACTATGACTGGGTGTGCTATGTAAATATATAGCTGAACAACTGCAAGGTAACACATTTTGCAAATTAGGTGTGGAACCGGCGAATTTAGGGAAATTAACCCCCCGTGAATATCTACAAATATACAGTGCCGACAGTATGTCGTCTATTAAAATATAAAAAAAACATAGTAAGCCCTATGGATATAACAATACAATTACAATACTAACACATGGCAATTTGAGAAAAACAAAAAGACTTTTTTGTATTTTTATTACATGTAGCTTGAAAACATGACATATACGACATTTCTCTCAATTATTTGCTATAAATAGACTTTTACAGAAGAACATTCCTTGCGAAGTTGTGTGTATGGGGTCAACTCCTAGCTGTTCTCATCCAGACGAATCGATGTCATATATAACATCGGTTGTTAATAGAACGATAAACCAAATCGGTCTTTTTCATTTATTCTCCATGTTGTGGCACACTTTGTGGCGTACATTTTCGAGGATTGATAACTCACCGTATCCACCTGAAAATTGATCGCAGTTACCTTGCTCCCTTCCGCCATATATATGTTGCCAACTATAATAATGACGTCACAATAGATTATCCCGACGTAAATGAAGAGGAAAACACCCGTTACGCTATATATGGGTACGACACGACGTCAAAAGTGATTATGACGTCACATATCAAGGGAGTTTTCTCCGATCTATTTTAACACAGGTTACTGGATTCGCGAGAGGTATCTGGACTTAGTCCATTAACCTCGTGTGGTTTTTGCCGCCGATTTTGGGGTTGATATCGCAGTTGATGGATGCTTCTGAGAAACGTATTGGCCAATCAAAATACAGCAAAAGCACCAGTCATATAATAAAATATAATCATGGTTTGTGGTATTTTCAGATCTAATGCAAAAAGACATTGGTTCTTGTCAGATGACAGATATTGCTGGACGAGTGGCTACTCGTGTTATCGGCCACAAACCTGAGCTGAACATTTTGATTATTGACTGTGGATTCCTCGCCCTAAGTAAAGATGGAATGGAAAACAACTTACCTGACGGACCATGGATCATACAAGATAATCAAAACCTCAGGTAGTGGACCTATTTTATTCATCTTCGATGATTAAAAAGATATGTTTGCGGCGAATTACATTAAGTTTGTATTTAAACGACGATTTACATGGAATTATTTCCACTGTACTGTATTTGATGTATGTAACAAAAAGGACATTTAGTTTAAAAAAAAAATTAAGTTCTCGCCATGCATACACTGTAAACAATCAACATCTTAGTCATTTAACTCATTGTTGCCTGCTGTTTATAGCCAACAATATTTTGTTTATTGTTAATCATAATAAATATATATAATTATATTTTATTATTTTAATTCGTGTATGATTTATTAATTCAGACTGGTTGGCATGAGTCAAGAGCTTGGAAAAGTTACACAAGTAAAGGGAGAGATAAATTTTGCCAAGTATCCTATCGGATCAATGCTTTTCATCTATCCGTATCATGTAGGTATCGACAACTTTGCCCTTACTTTTTACATTTTGACAACCTATAGAAAACTCCAGGTAGACATGTTTCTATCTTGCTTAGACTTATCTTTAGTTATAAACTCTTATTCGGTTCATCCGAACTCTGTCTGAAATATGAATAATCATAAGAAATATCTGCGATAAGAATGTTTTATTGATAGTAGTATTGTAGTCTATTATTTCGCACACAGGCTTCCTTTTAAATTGTTTCGTTTCTTTTTAAATGGCAGTGTGCTACAGTCAGCCTATGCATCTCTGGTGTATTTACGTCACATTGTGGAGACAGCATCACAGCGACGTGGCGGGCCGAACGGCCGGTGGATAGGATTATTACTAGAAAAAAGTACTAAGTTTCACTACTATTTCTTGTTAATATATAATAAAATAAAAATCAAACACTAACAGACAATTATTCTGTTTATTGTTTTTTGCCTTTACAACGGTTCACTATCTGGCATGCACGCGTGCTTTAGGGCATACTGACATATTAACAAAGTCATCCAATGATTATCCTTTTTAAGTAACTTCCAACATTCTCAGGTAATGGCACGTTAACGAAGATTCTAGCTATAAACTGTTGCTACAACATTACTGACAACTTTTCAAAACATCGATTGGACGTGTATAGAAATTACAGTTCAGTAAAGTTTGGAGTTTTTTAGTGTTAAATATATTTACCTACCTTTCCAAGCGTGATATATACGTTTGTTGATGACAAAAAAACCCAAGATTCCTTAATTCAAAGAAGCGTGACATCTAAAGTATACTTGTCTGAGATTTTATTTCCACGAAGCCACAGCGATGTATATTTCAATAAGATTATCTTACAAGGAATAACCATGGTTATTAATACCCTTACATTTCCATAAATGGAAGAAGTGAATGTGTTAAAATAAATTCAGGATGGAAAAAGAAAAAACCCAAGAAATTCCAGAGGGATCAAGGCATCAAGCAAAGGAGGATATATGTCTGACAATGGGAAAGAGATTTTTTGTCTCTGTTGTAACAATAAAATTCTTCTCTTTGACCGATCGGTCCCAAAATGCAATGTGCACAACAAGGGTCCTAGTGGGGCCTAAATAATTATGAAACAACGTTTTTCTGAGAAATAGCGAATACAAGAATTGTTTATTGTTTACGGACGGACGGTCCACGGACGAATGGCAATTTGAATAGCACACCGTGTATAATTAGCAATCAGTTATACGTAGAACACTTCGCCATACCATACCTAGTATGTTACCGAGCCCCACGACGTGGACGTGGTTCTACTCGGGGCCCAAAATATTTGGAATAATTATACGCATCTGTGTTGTGGTTGACTTGTTTTACCTCAATGATATTTCCTATATCTCAAAAACTCAAAATCACCCAGTAATAGCACAGCAAACAATAATGTTAATATTATAAAGCACACTCTAACGTGACCCGCTACTTCCCTAGCATTATAACACAAGTATGTTTTATTATTATTACAAGGAGACAAACATTATATATACCAGAGCCTCTCAGAATAAGATAAAGTCACACAATAAACACATTCATTATAGGAGGTCATAGTGATATATTCCTAGCTGTAAATACATGTAATACATTGAGCCTATTTAACCGACTAATCACTTCGAAAACAAGTCAAGCAAAACAGGATTTGTATGGCATTTAAGAATCAAAACATTAATTGATATCATGCGTTATGTTGTTTTTTGCAAACAAAGTTAAAATAATAAAGAATGCAATGGAAGAAAAATGTGAGCAACAAGGAAATGCGGAATACCTCTACAACGCCTTGAAACAAGTGTATGAATATAACACACAAATGAATTTATAATTAACCAAATAAAGCTGAATAGAAAACCTAGTCTACCATCACAAACGTATTAATGTTATCCCAATTATCTTATATAAACAGCAAGCCCACAAGACCTTTATCGCTCACCGAGCTTGTTATGTCAAACAAAATTAAGTATAGGTCATGGATTTTTCTTATCGATGACATTTATCTTCCCCAATATTGGTCCTCAACCATTCAATCAAGAAGGGGTCAATGCGTCACCTTACTCCAAATGCTGTTTCTGGTCTCTTTACAGTACATACAGACTAGACAGGTTTTAAAAGAGTTAATGAATAGCTTCACCATTTAATTATCTCTGTCTCTGTCGGAGATAAGATCTACATCATTTCTGACCAAACTAGACAAACGTCTGTGCTGACAAATAACAACTTAAAACGGTGACGTACAACAGATGGATATCTATTAAATATATATATAAACGACTGAAATAAAACAAATTTTACTAAAATGCCATTATTATGTAAATTATGTCATAAAAGATTAATGTAGAAAAAATACGAAGATTTCGCATCATCTGAAAGAAAAACAAAACATCAAAAGCCAAGTGTCGAACCTATATTCTAATAATGACTTGAATATATGTCGCTTTATCTTTACAATTGAAAAAGATGTTAACTTAACTTACACATGCCTCTTTCTCTCTCTCTCTCTCACCAAAGACAATAAGGAGAAACAATGAACATAAATAAACAAAAGAGACAATACATTATTAACTGGACAGAACATGATAAAATATATATAAACAAAAGTGACACGTGTATATGTGAATGACTAGTATTGATATATTGATGTGTGTGTGTGTGACTGGAGTGAATATATTCTAAATAGAATACACGAATATGTGTCTTATTATCATAACCATATGTCGCTTGATATTATAATAAGTAAAATGCAATTTTCGTCTTAATTTAAGACACAAAGACATTAAAAGGGGTGTGAAGCAGATAATCAATTCAACCTTAATTACTGACCCTGGACAGTGGTCATATTACATCTATAAAATAATTTCAATGTTGAATTTAAAATTACCTGTGGGCTCTGTACAAGAAACTCCGCCTCTATCTGTTTGATGTGGGCTTGGACAATTACTTGAGGCTCTACTAAATGTGCATTCATAGATACTCAGTTCTGACCCAGAACAATTCACATTTATCTTTAATATCAAGTCATCTTTGGATTCCCATGAATATCTTTTAAAATATTTAGCCGTTCCATCACTGAAACAGAATGGAAGGTATAATTAGTTAATAAGATATGGTTTCTGTTTCACAGTTAAATAAAAGCATTGATGATTACAATACCTACAACAATGCACATATGCATTTCAAAGATAAATAACAGTATTGCGCCTCAATCTTCAGAAATGATCTGATAATAATCACGTTCTGCGAGCAGATATACAGCGATCTTATTCGTAATTGATTTTCTGTATCGTTACTGGTCCATTTACAAGTTTATTTTACATGACTAAACCATCCCACGACAGGGACTTGATTAATGACGTATCGTTAATAAATCCGAAATAAGAATTTCATTCATACGTCGTATTTTAAGAGAGGGGGACTACTGGTTTGCCTTTTGTCAGTATAATGGGAATGAGTGAGGTGTGTTGCTTGGTGTCTTCGGAGGTATGATTCAATGATATAGCAGTATAAAAAGGAAAAGGTTTCCACTTAACAAAAAGACACAACACGAGAATACAGCAGTCTACCAAACCACACCCCTGTATCTCATACACGCAACACACCGCATACATGGGAGGTCGTCTTGACCCTGATTGCTAATATGATGTTAATTAATTAAACAACACACTAATGATTTATCTGTACCTGAAACCAAGCATCCTGCAGACGATTTCTGCTTCCGTATCTCCCCAGTTGTCACTGCAGACTGTTGTCCTCTGTCCCCCATACACCACATCCACGGCACCAGATGTTCCATTTTCCGCGTCCACAAGGTACACGGATTCGTTGTTGTTATCATCTATAAAAATAAACTTAATCTGATTAATATCGGTTGCATCCTCTAATATCGCAAACTATACAACATATGGAATAACAACAAATAGCTGTAAATTCTGTTTCAAAATTGAACAACTGACATCAGCAATGATTCAAACACATATTGGGAATATCATAATACTTGCTGTCAATAGTTACGATTATACCTCAAGTTATAATCATGTATTCAGATTGAACGAGAGTTGGCATTAGAACAATGGAAGATAATCGACGTTGTCATAGCAACGCCTTAGCATCAAGTGACATCGCAAAAATGCTCACCGCCGGAAAATAATCCGCACTCAAAATGACGTATTTTTTTCAACGCCATCCTCGTTTATTAAAAAAGATATTCTTAGAAATCTTGTTTGAAGCTATTATTAATTTTGCCAAATGAGATTTAATCAATGCATTTTTCCGAATAAAAGGACTGAGCTTATCGTGTATTCCTTTTCGTTTATCCTCAAGACACTGTTTTTTTTTTTATTAAATTGTCAAGGGAAATATAATTGCATGTGTCATCGTGACGTTGTTTAAGTTGTAAACAGAGGAAAATAGGAATTCATTGGCTGTCCAGCAGGTAGGACTTTAGAACTGTACCTGCTGCCTTTATTGTATAATTGTAAAGGGCGACCCTTATATATCATAATAGAGTAAGGTTGTACTAAATTATGTATGAAAACCATTGTCGTTACCATACGGTGTAAATGGGACGTACATATAATAAACCAATATATATGACAATAGAACATTATGAACCTTCGGATCAGATGACCTAAGACAATCAACATTGTTATGTACACATACCTTGAGAGTCATTGTAGCACAGGGCAGTCGCAACACCCAATTGAACACTTTCGTAGTCAGTATGATCGATTGGACAGTCTTCTAGACTACTTTCGTTACCCGCACACCTTCTATATCCCCAAACTGGAATCGTGTTGAAAGGCATCAGTGAAGCACCGTGACTAATCCCGTGGCTAAAATTAAACACATAAAACTGATTATTTATCTTCAGTACAAATAACGTTAATTATGTATATTATCCCATTCTTTTGTAACGGAGTGAGATTGAGATGGAAGTTTGATATCTTCGGGTTAACGCCTGAGACTTAAGGCCTACATGTAGTAAGGACGGCATTTCGTGTGCCATATATAAATGGTTTATGTGGTATACTCTAGTTCTTTCTCCTTCTAATAGCGGGACACATGCCTATTTTATAGTGCTATGCCATAGAAACATGCCACAAAAGACACCAATAATAAGAATTATCGATATCATGAAATATCTCGTATTGTATAATTCCGCAATAAACCTGAATTCTGCCTCGGGCAAGAATCATGCACTCCTATGGATTAAAATTGCGTTATGTGATATTTCATAAAGAGTCGTTTTAGGTTCGTATATATCCAATTAGGTTAAGACGATAGAGTTATCCTTCTTTGTCTCTAATGTCATTCGTAATTACATGGCGATCAGGTAACACGACAACCGAACACAGGAGATGGAAACAAAACCTGTTAATAATAATGTCTTATGAAGATGACTTAAACTAAAACAACGACAAATCAACAAGAACAGTTTATGCTTTGAGTCGTTTAGCAGTTGTGTGATTGAAAGTTTAACATGGGATAAAGCCTTGATTACGTTTCCACTATGTTTGTTTGCTTGTTTGTTTGATTGCATTAGTGTCATTATAACAGCCAGGGTCATATAATGACGGCCTCTTGTGTTTTTGTAGCGTGTGTAAAGTGCTTGGTTCGTGTTTTCTACACTGCGGTAGGTTTATTTTATGTCTTCATGTACAGTGGAATTTTTTTGGTGTTTTTATATCACTGAAGCATGCTTCCGAAGACAGCAACACCCCGACCCGGTCACATTATACTGAAAACGGGCGAACCAGCCTTTCTACTAGTGGGGCAACACCTTAAGGGGTGTTGCGGATGAAATGAGAGACGGAAAGGATCATAATAATTCGTGGTAATTCTCCAAAAGAAGTGCGAGTATGCGCATATGCATACAAATGTGTATACAGTGCATACGTGTATGAAAATGAAGAGAATAGGGCCTAACATACAAAGGACAATGTTTCATGTCTATTTTGTCAACTACTATAGTGGGCGACACCTGTACGAAGGAGTGTCGCTAACGGAATATACTTGCTGTTACTCTTACAGCCTGTAAACGAGAGAGCGGTTTCATTAGCTATGGAAACAATATCCCACGATTAAAGTTTTTTTACGATTTTAGTCTATTTGACCCTTGTGACTGTGCACTTGAATGAAGGTCAAGGTCATTCATTTGATCAAACTTATAATTAGAAGCCGTTCATCCAAGCATGCTACAAACGTAATACATGTACCATGCATATGGCTACAGGCCAGTCAATTTTTGATAGAGGAGCCATTTAAAGATTTTAACCCATTTGACATTGTGACCTTAAATTAAGGTCAAGTCCATTTTTTTAACAAACTCTGTAGCCTTCCATTTTAGCATGTTACAGAACCAAAACTAGGAATACCAAAATCAGGTCTGCATGACTATTGACAAGAATTTATTGCAGGTGGAATAAAACTATAGCACTCTCAATTCAAAACTGGTGGGCAGATTCTTTTACGACTTATCCTAAACGTCTGAAGGTAATTCGAATCTTTTACAACTTATCTTAATCTTCGGAAGGTAGCCTATTCTTTTACCTATTGGAGGTGAAATAAAACTAGCACTCCCAATTCAAAATGGTAGTTTGATTCTTTTACGACTTATCCTAAACGTCTGAAGGTAGTTCAAATCATTTACAACTTATCTTAATCTTCGGAAGGTAGTCCTATTCTTTTACCTCTCAACCTAATCTTTGGAAGTATATTTTAATTGCCTATCAAAAAGCCCCTGAATGTACATATTAACACACCTTTATGGTGAACAAAATAGGTTAAAAGATTTTAAATAAGAAAATGTATAGTATTAAGCTTCTCCAGTGAAATGAAGCAAAAAATCCCAATGTCATGATTACATAATATTTCAATTTGACCCGGATATGATTGACTTCGAATTCATATTCACTCAAAAGCGACAATTCTGAATATGCAATATGCATTAAAAGTTGCGTTAATTTATATTGGAATAAAGTAAACCGGTTCTTAAATATGAAAGTTAAGTAGTAATTGGTATCACTGTGACATGCTTACATATATGGACTGTGTATTGATCAGTGTTTGTAATACGAAGAATAGCTTGTTCTCCAGAATAATAATTGGTAGACCGAACCTGAACCCAACCACATCAATGGAGAAGTGTCCAGAACTATTCAAATCACTATAACAATAGTGTTTATTATACAGAAAATCTGCTATTCTACTTATTAATAATATTATATTTAAATCCATGATGCGCACCAGTGGGGGTGGGGGGCGTGCTAAGAATTTCCATGTTAAAGTATATACGCTTCATCCATCATTATTGTACAGATCATAAGGGAAAACAACTCTATGAAAGATGAGCGGTTACCATGGGGACATGCGTCTAAGTGAAATATGATGTTTATCCCCCGCCGTTATGTTCTTAGCCACGTGATATATTTAAACTAATGACAGGCACATATAAATGACATCACAAGTTTTGTATTCTTACATGTGCCCTGGAAATACAATCCGATTAAAACACAGATCCTTATAACCACTCCGTTCAATAGAGGATCTGACAATATTCCATAAGGGGTCACGTCCAGATGACCTTTATACCACGTGCACTTCAGAGCAAATGCAGTTTCTACACCTTACAACATCAATTGAAAATGTCTTTTCGCCGCAGTATACATATACAATTAGCTTTGTTGTGCACTTCGGGCGAGATGACTACGTACACGAAAATTATTTGGACAGCTTTTTGAAACTATTTCGTCCCCGGTCAAGATTCTGGCAGTGCCAATTTGATTGGCCATTTCAAAAGGTCATCTTGACGTGACCTCTAATGGGATGTTCTCATATCCTATTATGCAACGTAGTGATAATAAGGATATGTATTTTAATCAGATTGCCTGGAAATATGCATGTTTATGAATAATCATGTAAAAGACTCCGCTACCACCATTTTATCGAAAAGAAATTGTTTTTTCTCATATAAGTAAGACATTGGTATTAAGGCCAAAAAAATATGTCTGTTTAGGGTTACATTGGCATACAAAATAGGGTTGGTCGGGAGGATTTTTTTTAAAAGTGTCTTTCACTCTAAATAATGGCCAGAACTAGAGTCTGAGATCGAAATCCCGACTTTTAAATATTTTTCATAGAAAAAATGGGGAAAAAAATATTGGTCGGGGGTAAGAAATTAGGGTCGGTCGGGTACCCCTAAAGAGACATGTTTTTTTTGGCGTAAGAGACATTATAATTATCGTCCTTGTCGAACACTCAATACCTTAAAAACACATACATTTTAGAGAACAAGAAAGTTAAACCGTGTTTTTACATAGAAAATCACAAAATAATACTTTAAAGCTACAAGTTTCTATGGATACCGCGCAATTAATTAAGTTGAAATAACCAGAATTAATGTAATATGGATTGTATGACACCCAACAAGTAATTATGATGTAGTTTTGAAATGAATTTTAGCTGAATGCACGAAAGTGAGCAAATAAGCTAATTACCTCCTCTTTCCCATCCCAGGTTAAAATCATGTTTTCTATTTGCAATTTAAAGCCAAACACACACTGTTTGCATGATATTTGTCCGGCAAAATGACTCCATAATCACTTTACTTTCAAGTTTATGATTAATTTTGTTTTCTGTCCTTTCACCAGTATCATTCATTAGGACGCACTAGTTAGTTATTTAGAAGGTGAAAAAGATGGAACAGCTTGTTTGGGGCTGTGGTTGCCGAGTGGTTAAGATGCCTCGACATATTTACAACAAGCCTCTACCTTTTGGTTACAAATTTGAATCCCATGGTCGTAGATTCCATGTACTGACTGCTAGTCAGTGGTTTTTTCTCCGGGTACTCAGACTTTCCTCTAGAGTCTTGACATCTCCTAAATGACCCTGTAATAAACACTGATTCTGATATTTAATTCAAATGATGGCATGACATCAACGATTTTGAAATGCCTTGGAATAATTATCATGTAAAAGTCAGGGCCGCAGTGGCCAAGCGGTTAAGATGTCCCGACATATTACCACAAGCCTAGCGCCACCTCCGGGGTCAAGAGTTTGAACCCCATTTCGGGCAGTAACCAGGTACTGACCGCTGGTTGTTGGTTTTTCTCCGAGCATTCCAGCTTTCCTCCACCAACAAACCTTACATCCTGACACGACCATGGCTGTTAATAGGACATTAAAACTAATACTCGAGCTCATGTAAAAGTTTCCGCTGTTCCTATTTTATCAAAAGAAACTTGTTTTCTAATATAAATAAGAAAATGGTAATAATAGACAATATCGATCTGGCTAAACAAGAAATCTGTTACAATAAGAGACATTCCAATAATTTGACTAAATTCTTTAAATTGTATTTATATTAGCATTATGCTAGAAAATTAACACATAGGCAAATAACCTCCCTTTATTCAATCCTAGTGAAAACTTTTTATGTGACATGAAAAGCACGAAGTATTTAATTGAAAGATAACCCTTTGAAAGTCAGATGCCATCCAAAGTGATTTTTATAAGTTGTATAACTTGTTTCGCAATCAATGTAAAATAAATGAAAGCTTTTTTTTCTCCGTTCGGACATGACATTTACAAAACCATTTCCATGCGCTGACTGTTGGTTAGTGTTTTTTTTCTGTAGGAACTCTATTGTACATCCAAATTCGAAAGACATAATTTATATTATTGTAAATCCTTGGATTCCCTTATACAGCTTGGGATATAGGATATATGAAAATCAATTAAAAAAATTCTTGGTTCATAAGAAACTGAAAATAACTATTTTGATGTACTTTTTTTATCATTAGTATTGTTATTATTTAGCCTTTACAAGTATGAATAGATTTAAAGCCAACATATTTTATATTGATGAAGATAACTAGTTTTCAAAATAACTACAGTAGCTGTCGAAGTGCTATAGTCTTCGTTACAGATGAAAAAAGTGTCAAACAGTGGTACAATACCTTAACCGAAAGGACTTAAAGTTTTAAAATGTAACTGTATAATGAGAGAGATATATGATTTTTTTAGATCTATTCTCAAAAGTTATTAGCTCAGTAAAATATTGTTTGTTCCGGAATTCACCATTCAACGGAGAAATTTAGGTACTCAAACAATATTTTTAGACAAATTACTATTAGATCTACTAGACCTATATAGAACATGTTTTAGAATAAATTTTTAATATAAAAAGAAAATCAATTAAAATTTTTGTTGGTTTCTGAAATGCTTGAAACTGAAGAGGCTGACGTTGAGTGTTTGACATTCAGTGCAATTAATTTATAAAAAACCTGTTATTAACTATGCCCCACTCCCTCCCCCTGTAAATGTACAGTAACTTACTAGGCCATGTACATTATGTACGGTACAGAACGTGTCATGTAAAACTGCAGTGTATATATCTAATAATGTTGATCGTTTCCATTTTCAAGCTACCAGATTGTTCAAGTCTGTCTTCTTTAGTTGTCTGTACATGTCACTTATATTTGGTTTACGGTTATCCCTTGCCTGACATTGTCGCATGCCTTTGATCATCAGTGCTATTTTTAGACTGCAGCTGATCAACAAAACATGTGTCATCTGATAACGGGTATGGTTTAATTACACTACTGTAGGTAGCAATTTAATCATACAATTAAGCAATATATTAGGATGACATATTAAAACGGCATCTGTCTCAGAATCTGTACAAGAGACTGTCAATTTACGAGTTGTTTTTATCCATCCATGCATGATTCAGTCGCTGTCATGATAAGACTTGGTACTGCAGTAGGCATACGAAAAAACAATCATAAAACAACAGCAACCTCAAATATTAGATAGCGAATAATACTAACACCCGCCGATATTGAAAGGTTTAACAACTTTAACATATAACTAGGCTTACTTACCTGATACTGCCGATTGTAACTTGAAAAGCGAAGCGGCTTTCAACATCAATCTGAACCGGTTCAAACCGGATACACAAGTGACACAACGTTACCATGCACATTCCTTCTACCAGGTGGCGCTGTCGTATTGCATTCCTTTGTGCGGTTGAATGTTCAGAATTACTTTTACTAATAATGTGTAGAATCTCAGTTTGTCGACTATGAGCGTTTGTTCGCTAGGACGAATTAAACAGAAACTAGCGATAAAAATGTAGATTTCTGTCTGTTTGACTCAAAATATCTTACTGAAATGAATTTTCGTACAGTCAACATCTATCTTAATCGATAAATCACGCCATGATTTACTTAACTGTAAAATACAGTTTAAAAGTATCTGTCAGTTTCCTTATTACTCAACTTGCGGTTATAAGCGTGTTGATAGGTAAAAGTTGTCGTGTTCACATTCGTTCCTTCAGATAACTCTGTTATCGCTCCTTACGTCTCTCATTTCATGCTCCCTTAAAGCTGAACGCTAAGCAAGAGGAAACTACCATTGTTCTAGACTTTGGTGTGTCTCAGCCAGGGGACAGAACCCAGAGCCTACCTCACAGGGGCGTGCGCTCAACAGGCTCACTACCTCACTCTTGCAGAGTGGAACGCGTCAAGGAGAAATAATGAGTGCCTGTATGAAATGCGAGGTGCATGTTTAGGGAGTCTGTGGTATCTTCGCGCTGTGTCCTCTGGTATAGTGAAACTCTAACCATTTTATAGTTCTATCACATTGAAGACTGCCGCCGAAGACACCAAACAACACACCCCACACGGGCGCCTTAAACTTTCATTTATTATATTGGGCGTCTTGGTCAGGGGACAAAGCTCAGAGTCTCCCTCACATGTGCGAGCGTTCAACAGGAGAACTCAAATGAGGGGGTTTTAAGGGAGACGTCAGGAAAAAGAAAGATGAGATCCTAAATTTAGTCGCCTTTTACGATCATGGTCATAGCAGCAAGCACGATTCTAACGCCCTTCCTGTATTGCCAATTTTTATATACAATCATGTGCATCAAAATTTCAAAAGCTAACATTGATCTTAATAACCTGTATCCAAGCATTCTGCAGACAACCTTGGCGGCATTATAATCACAACAACCGTATGCTAAGCCTCCCCAAATACTGCTGTAGTGTACTTCAATGTGTCCATATCCATCATCTCTGCCGTTCACCAGTCGAACCGCCATGGGTGAATCGTCTGTAAGTGAATAGTTTATAATTTGGTTTGGTTGGTACAATATATTTACGTCCTATTGACAGTCAGGGTCATTAAAGGTAGCTCGATACTTTTGGTAATACCTATGTCATTTTTTTCTAACAGGTCTTTCAAATCTGTATAGAAAAATGCCTGCTCTCGAACTAATTTTCGAGATATTTATGTTGAAGTATACAATCCGTACAAAATTGCTGGCCAAAAAAGAAAAATTCATACAAAAAATGTTTTCTGTAATATTAGATTGAATATAGTCTCAATCCTATTGATTTTTGTCCTTAATTTCTAACGATAGAACAATATACAAAACTGTTGTATTTTTCCAAATACTAATTGTTTTAAGCCCATCATTATCCCTCTGGGATCTCTTGTCATTATTTCCGAGGACCGTTTCTATACATAATTATCACGTTTTTACCGTATTTTCCTCCGTAAAAAATCAATGAATGCGCAAAAAAGGAAATGTAAACCTTGTCAATTTACAAAATATTATGCGCAAGGTAATATATTTTTTACATATCACATATAAACCTGGGGTTCCCGATCAAATTTTCACAATTTTGTAAGCTTGAAGTTTGTAACTCACAACCCTAACCCCATTTCATCCAGGGTTAAGATTGGTCATATTTCACTATTTATAAAAATAAAAATATGTCATAAAAAGCATTCTAAATCAGATTATGTGTTTTGTCTGGTTTATATCTCTTAAATGTTATGATTTTCTCAAATTGTTTTGCTTTAAGGAAATCTGTAGGCGATTTTTTTAGAATTCTGGAATTTCAGTTCGGACAAGTCCCCTCTTATCATTTAATGCAACTAACGTTACTACCTTTGTTTGAAAATCCATTCCCATTAAGGACAGAGACCGCAAAAAACACAGAGATAGCATCTTACATTGACTTCATTGCTTTTATTTGATTTATTTAATGATTTTAAATGGTCAATATTTTATGTAGACAATTTGTACCTATTGAAAAAATATCCAAGTGGAATGTCATAGCGTATCGGAAACCATTCTGGAAATCAAAACAACGTCGGCAGCTTCCGGTTTAGCGTCATATGAATTGGCGCGGTTTTCAAAAGTATTGTTCTAACTTAAGGACGGCATTCCGTTTATGTGGTGTCTTGCATGCCTGAAGTGTGAGGAGCGTGTTTGAGGAGACTGGAATATTCGTGTAGTGTCTTCTTGCATGCCTCCAAAGACACCCCATCCGGTTACATTATTCCGTCTTTGCATATTACAGAATTTAAATTTTAAAGTAATTCATTTTGGGGATTTAGACAATTCCCAATCTCTGTATCGCCTAAATCTATATTTTAGATTTATTGTGGTATCAAATTGTATCTCATGCTGCATTGTTATTGGTAAGCATGAATTATGTATGAAGGCGTAACTTCGCTGCCTCATTATTTTTATATTTCACAAAATAATAGAATATTTTTGACATTTTAATCGTCAATACACCACGGTGTCTACTATCTTAAACGTGTAGTGGTAAATTCAGTTTTGTATGATACCTTACATTTTTGCTTCATATCGTGCATGTATTCAAAATATCTGACCCAATATCATGTCGGATAATCTAAATCCCATCGCGCTAACATCTTTGTGATAAATGTGAAGGTTCACTGTCTGTTAGTCTGATTTGCAAAGGTACAAGTACTAAGCAGTAACGGTAAGGTCCAGTAATGTATACTCGAAGGAAACTTAATATGCCTGTTTGTATATACTGTTATTTGTATCATAAATAGCTTACTACTATCAATGTACTGCAAATGTTTGGCAACACTTATACTAAGTCCTGTTGAAATTATTAATAGCCATGTAAATATATTGATGCACTAGTGTCCATGTACTGTACATATGACTACAAGTGTCTTTGTCGTTAGTGTCATAGCTAAATGTTAATTGTAAAGTAATTTTGGGGATGTAAACAATTCCCAATCTCTGCATTGTTAGTGGTAAGCATAAGCGCTAATGTACGGTGCAAACCATTTTTGAAATCACCACATAGCTGTATTCACCCTGATTTTTGTTAGTGTTTTACTCTGCATATGCTACCTATTGTTTCTTCTTCTCCTCACTTGTGGGGACGTCCAGCCTAACCCCGGTCCTAATAAACTTGACTATCTATCTATCTGTCACATTAATGCACGGAGTATTTTGGCCACCACAGATGAAAGTAAGAGTCGCTTTTATAAGTTAGATGAAAATTGAGAGCGTTTTCTGCAATCACTTTATTTATTACATTATAGCTATATCTGAGACATGGTTATGTCCAGAAATTGAAGATTCTATTCTTCAATTAGAAAATTTTAACCTTTACAGAAACGACAGAAATAGACATGGTGGAGGTGTAGCTATATATACCCGTAATACTATTAAATGCAAACGTCGGCTAGACTTAGAATCCCCAAACATTGAAAGTCTTGTACTAGAAATAACTCATCAGGCAGGAAATATCTTATTTAGTACAATCTATCGTCCTCCTAACCAGGATGCCCGCACTAAACCGACTTCTTATCTTATTTCTCAGACACTAGTACCAAATCATGCAGTCCGGAAAACCGTTAAATATCATAATTAATGGTGATTTTTAATGATAGATGTAATTTCCTGGGATGACCAGCACGTGACTAGTGAACTCGGACGTCGTCTTTTTTGATTATTGCGGATCCAAAATAACTTGTCACAAATTAATTGATAAAGCTACCCATTTTACCGCAAATTCATCACATATTACTTGACCTCATTTTTGTTGATAAAGTCCACATGGTGGCAAACGTTGATATAAAATCTCACCACTTTGTAATCTTGATCATAGTTCTATTTCCTGTTAACTGAAATATTATGTTTCAAAGCCTCAGTCATATCAGAGAATCCATATGAGACTACAAAACTGCTGATATCGATGGTTTGAACAATGCATTTAACACCGCTCATGTCGATATATTCTTTGGTGTTTTTGATCTTTTAGATGATATAATTGAAAATGTAAACAAGTTTATCTTAGATACGTGCAAAACATTTTATAATAAATAAAGTAGTCAGTATTCGTCCTCGCGACAAACCGTGGTTAACAAACGAAGTACGTCGAACCTTTAGGACTAGAGATAGATTTTTCAAATTATTTCAAAAAACAGGTAAAGACTTCGACAAGTTCAGGTTCCAGGTAGCACGTAGGGAAGCAAATTGGGTAAAACGCGATGCACTTAAACGTTGGCAAGAAACCACCATTACTAAACTATCTAACAGAAATACCAATCCTAAATCTTTCTGGTCGAATTACTAAATCTCATTCTCTAGGCAGTAAAATGGAATTCATAACTAGTTCCTCCTTCAATGGAAAACAATCACTAAATACACGTATGGTACTGAAAACGGCAGATCTTTTATACACACATACTTTCTCTGAGTCAATGTTATATTCCTGGATTTAATATGAGTAGAAACCAGTTACTACCACCAAACTAAATGTAAATAATAACTTATCTGTACTCGGTACCGTTACAAACCACTCCAGAAGAGGTATATAATATTACTTAAAGATCGCTACACAACCCCAAAAAGGACAACACGGGCCAGATGGCATAGGGAAATTTAATTCTTAAAAATTGCTTGTCAATTAGTTTAGAGTTCATATTTGGGCACCATACTCCTTTACAATTTTCTCCTCAGATCAAGCATTTTTGTTTTCCCACTATGTGGAAAACAGCTCAAGTTTGTCCTATTCATAAAAAACGATAGCAAAAATAATGTTAAAAACTATCGACCAATATCACTTCTTTCAAATATATCTAAATGTCTTGAAAAAATAGTATACAAACGTATTTATGAATTCTTTGTGGCAAACAACATTCTTATCAAAGAAAATTCTGGATTTAAAAGAAATGATTCCACCATTAATCAATTGTTAAAAATAATCCACAACATTTACAAAAGTATTGATAATGGCGATGATGTTTGCACAGTATTTTTAGATGTCTCATAAGCTTTTGATAAAGTTTGGCACGAAGGTTTAATTCACAAATTAGAAAACATAGGTATTAGAGGAAGTTTGCTTTATTGGCTTAAAAGTTATCTTTGTAATAGAAAACAGTATGTAGTCTTAAATGGTCAATCTTCTGGTCATAAATATATTAACTCTCACTGGGTGTCCCCAGGGCTCGATCCTTGGACCGCTTTTATTCTTAGTTTATGTAAATGATATCAATGTAGACATTTCATCTGACATTAACTTATTCGCTGACGATACATCTCTCTCATCAACCATAAATAGGAACGATTCAGTAGATAAAATTAACGACGATTTAACTTCTCTGTCCCAGTGGGCAAAACGATGGCTTGTCACATTCAACGCACAAAAAACTGAATTTGTTTTTTTTTTCTAAAAAAAGATTTGTTAATAAACCGAACCTTCTGCTTGATAACCTTCCGATTAAACATGTAATTAACCATAAACATCTGGGCATATTTCTATCTGGTAATCTTAGCTGGCATTCTCACATCTCAGAAATTGTAGCCAAAGCCAACAGAATATTAAACATCTGACAAGCATTAGCTTATATTATCCCGCGTTCATGCCTAAAAACACTATATAAAACTATGGTAAGATCGGTTATGGAATATGGCAATATTTTATTTGATAATTGTAGTCAGCAAGAGTCTAACCTTATTGAAAGTTTTTCAGCGTAGGACGGCATTAATATGCACAGGTGGTTATAAGGTAACCAAATATACTAAACTGTTAGTTGAATTGGGATGGGAAAAGTGATAGACGAAAAAATTGCAGACTTAAAATGTTATTTAAAATTAAGCATGATCTGTGTCCACCATATTTGAAAACTATCTGTCCAATTCAGACTCATAGAACACAAAACTACAACTTTAGAAATTCAAATACTATTCTCCCTATCCTGTCAAGAAAATCTTTCTATCATCAATCCTTCTTTCCAAAATCAATACGTGACTGGAACAATCTGCCTGACACATTAAGAAATAACTTTCTCTCTTGCACTGTCAAATCTATCCACTCCACAAAAAAATCTATTTATATACATATGGACATGGGGAAAGGCAAAATCAATCACTCTAGAATAAGAATGGGTTTAAGTGCTTTAAACAAACATAGACATTCTTACAACTTAACCAATAACAAATTATGTGACCTTTGCGTGAACTCCCCCGAAGATGAAATTCATTTCTTTTTACATTGTCCAAAATATAACAGAATCCGTTGCAATATGCTCCGTACTGTTTGTCATATATTCGCTCCAAATGTCAATTCCAACCTCATTGTAGAGCTCATGCCAAATGTTCTTGTCAAAATAACTTTATGTGGCTTAGAAACTCTAAACGAAATTGAGAACAAAGCATTATTTGACCATGTATTTGAATATATAGTAAATTCAAACAGATTTTGACCCCCCCCCCCCACCTTTCTCTCTCTCTGTCTCAGTCTCCCCCCTCTCTCTCTTTCTCTATCTTTTTCTCTCTCTCTCTCTCTCTAAAGTATGTATGTGTGAGTGTTAGCGTGTGCGACATTTGTATGTCTTTTGTGTAATTGTACATATTGTTTGTTTGATATATGTTGAGAAGAGCATCTAGTAGCCTTCGGGCTGTTTGTATTCCTCGTAAAATAAATAAAGAATTAAATATATTACAGAGTTAGCTCGCTAGCGGGTATGTATCGATTGTTACGTCATTATTTTGTAAGCGCAATTCACGTCGTTTTCTCCGAAACATATGACGTTACGCTCGCAAACACATGACGTCACAATTTATACCTACCAACAAGTGCAGATAACTCTGTAATATGCAACTTCGGAATACTTCAGTGATATTGCACTATAAGAAGGCAAGAGTGTCATTATACAAGAGGACACAATACGGATATACCGCAGTCTCCTAAAACACACACCTCGTACTTCACACACCCTATACACCTTACACGACCTGTCTTTTAATAGGACGTTAAATAATCAAAAAAAACAACTAAACACACAAACAAACAATGTTCTGACATTGTGTATGCTAGAGTTCCAGCATTCAAGACGAAACACAAATATACTGCAGTATCCCATTACACGTACCACGTATTTTATACACGGAAAACACAACATATGTATAGGAGGCAGTCTTTACATGACCCTGGCTGTTAATTTAAAATGACGTTAAGTGAGTCAAATAAACAAATATAAACATTTAATGACCTTGAAATTCAAATTGTTGAAGACAACATATATTTTTTCAAAGTATATAAATATGTGGTTGTTGATTAATATGAATGATATTGAGACAATAGTATATGTAGGTGTTACTAAAACCAAAATACCTTCATTGTAGCAGAAAACGTAAGCACTTCTACATGATCGTCCGACTTCCCATTCATCAAAAGGACAATCCTCGAGACTAGACTCTGTTCCATCACATTGTACATTATACCTCCATATAATATCAGCATCCGTGTCATTGCCAAACCACTTGTACCAGGCTGATAACGTTGCATAATGGCTTATAATAGTTCCATTCCTTTAGTGAATAGAAAAATATTAACTTCATTACCGAAATTTGTTTTTGTGACATTTTGTGTATATTACTTATGGTTTTCCAATAATCATCACCATTCACAACTTATTATACTATTATGGTTCAACCTCATTAACACTATTTTAGCTGCACCTACATCTACATATCGTCTTAAAGTTGGATGTAATGTGTTTGCGAAACGTGGATTAATATCTTTTTTTACGGAATCACACTCTACAAACTGTCGTGTTACAGTGAACTTTTTCCTATCGTTCATAGTAAATATGTCATTTTTGCATAATAAATTAGTGGTTTTATTAACACATTCGGTGTGTGTGGTGATATCCAGTATTATTTAAATTCAGTATTGCACTTATCCCAGCGATGAGAGCCCTCTTATCAATATCAATGATAATCCCTGCACCTGTTGAGAACGTAAAATCAATATCTTTATGTGTTTCATATGTAAAATAAATTTACCAAGAAGTCGACAAAACTTTGATTAAAATGGAATAGTTACAGTTTTCGAGTGGATTTCATTTGCAGTTTTGAAAATTAATATCTTAATTGATTTGATGAACATTTTCCTGACATATAGTGACATTAATATAGTTCAAAAACAACGATCTCGCTCAAAAGAAATGCACTATTTTAAAACCTACGAATATCCAAGCATCCTGCATAGAACATTTGCTTCGTTGTAACTCCAACCTCTGCTACAGACCCCCCGCCCCATTGACCATCATGGTACACCCCTACCCGTCCACTGTAGTCATACAGACCATTCTCTAGGCGGATGGCAAAGGAAGGCTCGGTCGTTGTTGATGCAGCTATTAAAACAAAGGCCCATATACATATTTAATTTTAATTCTAATGACCGCTGAATAATACCCCAGTGGGCACATAACGTGCGGACAACGTTCAATCTGATTAAAATACAGATCCTTATTATCACTACGTTTGATAAGAGGATCTGAGAAAATTCCATATTCATGGTCATGTCCAGGTGACCTTTGGAAATGGCCAATCAAATTGCTACTTGCAAAATTTTGACAGTGAATTTCAGGGACGAAATAGTTTGAAAAAACTGTCAGAATTATTTTCGTTTTCGTAGTCATCTCGCCCAAAGACCACAATAAAGCTAATTGTATATGTATACTGGGACGAAATACCGTTTTCAATGGATGTGACAAGGTGTAGAAAATGTATCTTATATGAAGACCACGTGATATAAAGGTCAACTGGACGTGACCTCCTATGGGAAATTGTCAGATCCTTTATATAACGGATTGGTTATAAGGATCTGTATTTTAATCAGATTGGGACAACGTTTTGGCAACGTTTTATTTATGTTGCGACGTCGGGGACATTCTGACAATGTTGTAAGAACGTTTTTCTCCAAGCGTCCTCACGACATTAGCATTTGACGTCCTGAGAATGTTTTTTAAATGGTTAGAAAAAAACTATGACAATTATTTAATATATTTCAAAAAAGTATTATTGTTGGAAACAACTTTTAAAGGAAGCGAATGAATCTCTTCAAATAGTGATGCATACAAATAGGCCTTATATTTTTTTCAATAAGTATTAACTAAATAAATAATAATTGATCATTTTTTTGTACTTGTAAATAGTTTTATTTTTTGAATTACAGATATTACAGGTATTAATTGAATAGATGAAAACAAAAAAAAAAGTATAATTATCAATACCAAGTTTACATACCGATTAATACGTCCAATATGTAAACTACCCAGTTATGATAAAGGAGTTGTGTTACCTCCCTTTCATTTTAAAGTTTATCCGCTAGGGGTCGGTATAACAATGTAACTATTTAAAACAAAAAATTAAAATCATTATAATAATGCGTCTTTTTATGCCAATAAATTGTGATTTTATTTATATGACATTTTACATATTTTCCCTGTACACTTCAGAAACTAGGAGTGGAAACTCGTAAAGATTTGTTTGGTGTTTGCGCGGTTATTTTCACTTCCGGTTCTTTGTTCATTCAAACTTTGTGTACACAAGTGCTTTACACGGATAACATTTCTTAGCCTCGACATCATGCAAACAGGCAAACTTCCAGATATCGACAGATATTTCAAGGTAAGTCTTTGTTGATTCGTATACAAACTTGTTTTTAAAAGAATGTGTTTATTATATTATATCGCGGTAAGTTATTTTATCTATGTGTGTAGTCAGTATTATGAGTATGTATACACATATACATGTATACGAATTCCCTGATGTGCAAGTATCCTATTTTTGTTTGTATTTATGTAATTACGTACCAGCATATGAAAAATATATCGTCTAAATCATTATACAGACGTTTAATGTTTATTCTGTTTTTTCTTTTACAGATGAAAATGCTTACATAAGTACACACGGAAGTACGTGAAATGGCTCCTACACAAACAGTCTGGGTGGAAGTTGATGCAGGATGAGCAGAAGACATCAAAATATTATATAAATACTATATTTTGTTGTTATTGTAATTCAAAATACTAGAATAATGAAAATAAACAACGTTGTCAAAAAACGTTCCCCAAACTTTCATTTGCAACCTAAATGCAACGCTACGATCGGACCTAATAAAAAACGTCCTCCGGAAGTTGTGTGCCCACTGGGACACATAACAATTAATTGTTGAATTGGTGCCATGGTCAACCACGTAAAAAAAATTTATACTAGACGTTGATATATGGCGTTAATGATCACATAAAATATGATACATCTGTTTGTTTGTTTAATAAACATGCTATTAACAGCCAGGGTCATGGAAGGAAGGCACACATATATGCGGTGTGGGCACACATATAGCGTGTGGGTAGTGCCAGGTGCATGGTTTGGGAGTATTTTCGTGATAGCTTGTTGTTAGGAAGCATTTTTTGCTGTGTCAAGCCAAATATGAAAAAAAAAAAAAAAATACCTTAAAATCTTATTTTTCCTGCATACAAATCCCTACATATATTGGATTATTTTGTCCTGGTATGTATTTGTTGTTCTATTGTGGTTATTTTGATACTTCCTTTGTCTACTTCGAGGGGAAAATGTCCATGTTATGACTATTTTCTCTTTTTAGTGGAATTCGAGACGGCTGCCACCTTGATGTGGTCATAACCGGACGTTCATCCCAACTTATGCAATGGTAATATTTTGTTTTATGATCAGTAAGTCAAAGGGTTCAGAAAAATATTGGTTCGGAAGTTGTTTTTTTTCTTCTTTTTTTACGGGGGGGGGGGGGGGTCATGTGGGACCCTCCTAGCCCATGGCCTATAACGCCCTACCTGCAGGGCCCAAATCTAATACAGAATGTAACAAATACCTCTAAATCTTTTAATGGACTTTTGTGGCGAAAATAGGTCTTACCGCTGTGTCATATGTAAAGTATGTGTTTTATTATTGTAAATGTTTGGCAGACGCTTTAGTGTTGTAGTAGATCTTGTAGTAAGCGTTGCAATGACTCGGTGTGATTATTGTTTTTTTGTTTGCCGCTAGGGGCACTCTTTTCTCCAGCACTATAAAAGGAAGCGAGCTGAGAAAATGCTCAGCGTGCCCCGAAACGTTATATATGGCGTTACGGCACGTAAAACTCTTCATTCATTCGAAAATGCTCACTCTTTGTTCTGGTCGTCGACCGGTTAACATCGAGTCACACTCTCCTGTAGGTATTGGCACTGAGAGACAGATGTGGCTGAAGAAGCCTTGCCTTGATCAGTGTCATACCCAGCAGATCATTCCTAGCATAGCTCTTAGCTGTGGCTAGTGTGTAGTTTGTGGTGTCGACTATCGGTCGCGAGGTGCTAGCAACATATTATCACGACTAACGACTATTAGTTGTGATCGAGTGCTCATGAAGTATATTTCTTTAAGTACCTGTCTGGTGTAACAACCAGCATAAGCTTTGGCGGCAGGCAGCCGTATTGTGGTGTCAATTCATGTACATTTGTAGGTTGCATGTTGCTTGCGACCACCAGTTGGTAAGTCGTGAACACTCACGGCATAGGCAGGTCGTGAGTAGGGCTGGTTACAGTACAGCTAGTGTTGGCGAAACGATCGCAACCAGCAGGCTCTGAACCCCAGTCACAGTGATCAGAAATTACAGTGTTGTGTGTCGAAGTATACGTTTGACTACAGGCAATTGTTGTAGTGTATAGTTGCTGCTGTCCGGTGGTTTGTTTTGTGAACGTATTCATCAGCACTGGGTGTGTTGCGCTCCGATTGTGTATAGGGGTTGTCTCCCTTCAGCGAGTGTATTGTAGTTCAGAGAGGTACTCTGTCCATTATTTCATGTGTTGTACATAGAGCTTTGGATAATGTCACTGGTAGTAACCATCATTATTTATCTATTATGGCCTGGTTGAGAGGGCACTATTGCCTAATAGTATTGTCTCATGATGGGATAGTGCCCTCGCCTTCGGCTTGGGCACTATTCCATCCCTCGACATTACTATGAGGCAACAGTGCCCTCTCAACCAGGCCATAATGGGTTTAGTACATCACCCAGACATGAGACCGTTTTTCATGTCATCGTAGGCCTGATAGAAGCAAGTCAAGCGATACCTAGCAACGCTATCTTCATTTCCACACCACGTTGTTACATTAAAAGAACAACCTTTGAATTGCCGCAGAAATATGGGATTCTCAAAAAACGGGATTCAGCTTCATGAAAATTAAAAGTAGAACAATGTAGAACATTAGTGAACTGTCTTCTGTAGAAAAGCAACATTTGCTTCCATTCCCGCACACAACAGCCTGTCCGCCATCTTGACGTCTTGGTCGAAGCCGAACGTTATAATGACGTCATGTTATGGTGACGTCACAATACATTCACGTTCAATTTCGCGCCAATTCAATAGTGCCCGCTTGCCCGGGCACTATTGCAAATAGTACCCATGTGTGTAGCCAATGAGAATCCAGTATTCTGTCACGTGATGTACTAATGGTATATATTGACTGCTGTATTGTAGTTAGTGATTCATAACAGGGACCCGAGAATATCTTGGTAACAATCCCCGCCCGATACGTTACACTTTGGCACTCATACCGTGCAATCGGTCAGGAGGACTAATGCGAACATGTACAAGATGCCCGGAGGGCCTTTATCGCCTGGTTGTTTTTACTAATCATTACAAAAACTCTCACAATCAGAAATAGCAAATTTTGCCCGAAAGTTTGTTAAATATTTAATTCCAACTAAATGATAATGCTTTCAATATCGTATTTGCCCCTTTTGGACCAGTTCTTTTGACCCGCACCTCAGGCCCGGGGAGTTTGTCCAATCATTTTAACAATTTTGAATCCCCAACATCTAAGGATGCTACAATTGTATTGTAATTGTTATCACTTGCTTAGTTTCAGAGACGTCGTTTATGTAAAAATAACCAAATTGACCCTTTTGGTCCCGCCCCTCGGGCCCCCGGCTTGTTTATAAGGAAATAACCTAATTAACCTTTTTGTCACGCCTCTCATGTCTCCAGAGGGTCGGCATAAGGATTTGTACAATTTTAGACAGTACCCTTCAGGTTATAGCGATTAAACTTTAGTATATACCCAGACATATATACGTGTAACCTGAGGCCGTGCTATAAGAATAAAATGGTTAGTACATTCAATGTTTTCTCAAAAAATGTTTCTTAGAACCACATATAGATCTATACAGTTGAATAAAAAGCAAAGAATGAATTCATACCTTCTTTCACGTGCGAGATCCATTTTGATTATAACATAAACACACTCGGAAATTCTAATAGAAGATAACATTGTCAAAATAAATATAAACACTGCACTCACCTGACAATGTTTCACTGAAGTAATATTGTCAGCTAGATCCCAAAATATGTCAAATACGAGCAAATAAAAAACTTCGATATACATCAGATTTTACACGCACATATACACATGTGTGCCTTCGGAGGCGTCACTTGTTTGGGACAGGTAGTCACGTGCACGTGGCCAGTCGAGTACATAGGGTACGAAAGTATGCGTGGAGATTCAAATATTCCCGCGTTTCGCTAAGTATAGCGGGAATAATTTGTCTCTGTCGGCACGAGTATGCAAGTGTTGCACGTGCGTTGACGTCAGAGCGGTCGATGTGTCGGGGTAAACAGGTGTGTGTGTCATTCCTAGACGCCGTTGCCATACCGTATGGTCATGTTTTTATCGGTGCTAGTTGTTGCTTATTACCTTTGCATAATGTCTACTACTACGGAAGATTTTATCACTGCCCATGTGAACGCAGCTGTCGAAGCTTCACAAGATGACATTGTCTCCAAAATGAGTGCGTTAATTACTCACAAATTGGATACTTTTGAAAGCAAGATGAACGATAGTTCTGAAGCTCAGTTTTCGAGGATACAGTAAAATCTCATGTGTGCCGAGCCTCGCAAATTTTCCAGGAAGAGCTGTGAGGATCAGTATAAATTCAACGGTAAAGTCAAGGCTAAGCTCATGGAAGCGGAGCGATTATCTACGACAGAGCCACACGCATCTAAGGCTAAGCTTGTTGAAGGTATCAGTTTAATTGACTATAGACAAAAGCTAATTAAGCTAGCCGATACTTCGGACTGTGGGTGGAAAGCAGTTGACGAATACATCGCCAACCCTATCGCTTCAGACTCGGACGACGAGCGCAAAATGGACCGTGCTAGAGCTAGGGCTAACAGAAAGGCTAAAGACTCTAAACAAAAGTCCAACAGGGGGAGATGACGTTACACATCATACGGCGACCAGCGCCAACGACATCTAGTGCCTACAGGCAATATCCAAGATGGCGTGAGAGGAGGTATTCAACGGGCCGTTAACAGACCAGGCAGTTGTTTTGCTTGTGGCAAGATTGGACACTGGCGGGTTGATTGCCCTGCGGTGATGGGAGCAACAGGAACGACTAACACTAATAAGATAAGTGATGTTTTACTTTCTAAGCATGTTGAAATCATAAATGGCGATATCATGGGCCAATCAAACGATACGTTCGGCGGTAAGTGTGTTCCGTTGGAGACTGGCAAGTACGATCTAGTAAATGGTTCAGGTAATGATATTCTGGATAGTAAAATCAACGATTTTTCTCATGTTTCCCCTGTAGGCAGGTTAAAAGGGTGTTTAGACTATTGGGAAACACAGGCGCTTGTGACGCAGTATTGTCCGTGGTTAGCAATGAATGGTTATAAAATTCCTTTTCGAGAGATCCCACCTTCAGTTGTTCTTCCGAAAAATAAGTCGTCACGCGAGAATGCTTCATTTGTTCAAACTGAAATTGGAAAATTAGTCAAACTGGGCTGTGTTTCAGAAGTCACATCGGCTCCTTTTGTTGTTAATCCGCTCACAGTAGCGTATAGTAGGTCCGGGAAGCCACGCCTTGTCCTAGATTGTCGGCATGTCAATCTCTATTTGCATAAGTTCAAGGTCAAATGTGAGGACGCTAAAGTCGCAAGAGAAATGTTCCAACAGGGCGATTATTTGTTTACATTCGATCTTAAGTCTGCTTGCCACCACATTGAGATTTTCGCGGAACATAGAAAGTTTCTCGGTTTTCAATACAATTTTGCGAGCGGTACGCGCTATTTTGTATTTAATGTTTTGCCTTTCGGTATAGCCACGGCCGGTTACATATTCACAAAGGTTCTCCTTGAAGTAGTCAAGCACGTGCGCAGTATAAGTCACAAGTTGGTGATGTTTCTTGATGACGGTTTGGGTGGGAAACGCCTCCGAAGGCGGGGCCAGCGATGCCAGCATTTATGTAAGGCGTTCATTGGTCAATTTCGGTTTTATTATAGCGCATGAGAAGTGGCAGTGGGTTCTGTCACAATATGCCACGTGGTAAGGATACACGTGGTCGATGTCGGTGGGCGTGGTCAGAGTAACGACTGACAGAGTGGAGCTTTTGTTAAATCAACTATCCGATATAACGACACGGGTCAATGAGAAAGGTCACTCAATGTTTACCGCTAAGTATCTCGCTAGTATAATAGGTCGTGTGATATCGATGCAAAGCGTGATCGGTAGCGTGGCGCGTTTACGTACACGTGAGTTGTACAGGTGTGTATTAGCTAAGACCAGCTGGAACGCGCGTGTTCTACTTAGTAGTGGGGCTTTAGAAGAAATAGTATTTTGGCAGTCGAACATTGAAAAATTGAATGAAAATGGTTCCAACTTGAAAGAGGACAGAGTTTGTGACTCGATGTCTGTACCGATGCTTCTGGTACCGGTTATGAGGGTTATGTAAAATCCTGTAGGATCCCTTTGGAGGGTACTGCTGCACATGATGGTCAATATGTTTATGACCTTGTCGATTTAGAGACACCGTTTTCATTGACAAAAATCCCTTTGGAGGGATATGATTGCGCTTGTGAGAGCACGTGTTTTGGTTTTCCTTTGGAGGAAATGTCTGGTGAGACTATCGTTCCTAAGGGGCGTAGAAATGATAGGTTAAGCACAAATACGAGTGTTTTTACAGGTACTTGGAGTGAAGATGAAAAAACGCGTAGTTCGACCTGGAGAGAAATTGAAGGTATGAAGCGCGTGCTGTTTAGCTCTGTCGATGAAATAAGATGTCAGCACGTACAATTAGTAACGGATAACACAAATGTAGCTTCTATCCTGAAGGTAGGTAGTAGGAAGGCCGATCTTCAAGCAGTAGCTCGAGAAGTAGGCGACTTCTGTGAGCTTAACAATGTAAGTATCAGTACTCAATGGGTTCCCAGGCGTTTGAACAAATCTGCTGATTATTTTTAGCAGATGTACGGACAGCGATGATTGGGCTGTACAGAGGTGGGTGTTTGATCTCTGTGAGGTCTTATGGGGGCCACATGACGTGGATAGGTTCGCTGCAGATTACAATACAATGTGTAATAGATTCAATTCGCGCGTTTGGTGCATAGGTACTGAAACAGTGGACTGTTTCACTGTCCCATGGGAAGGTTTGAACAACTGGCTGGTTCCGCCTCCTAGGTTGATATGTAGGATTATTAAAAAAATGTTAAACGAGCATGCATGTGGTACATTGATTGCACCTCTGTGGAAGTCTGCTCCATTTTGGCCCGTTTTGTGCCCAACTGAGAATACTTTTAACAGTTTTGTCTCTGACCATCGCATATTGTCTAACAAAAACATTACCATAAAAGGTAGGGGTAACAATGGTATTTTTGGGAAAGCCGTTTTACCTTTTGAAATGGTCGCCATACGTTAGTTTTCTAATCTGTAAGAATGTTCACGATTTCGTTATTTGTTCCTACAGGTCTAGGACTTCACACAGCGATTGATAAAGCAGTTAAGGCTGCGAGTGTTACGGAAGCTTCGAGGTTATACAAGCATGTATCTGGCATGGGTGACAGGATATTACAGAGCAGGAGCGACAATACGAACATAAAATACTTCGGCGCTTATAAACGGTGGGAGTGTTTTATCAAGTCACATGGTTTTTCGGCGTTGCCAGCCGATTCTATACATATTTCTTTGTATTTGAACAGTTTATTAAACAAAGGATCCTCATTCGCGGTCATTTCTGCAGCAGTGTACGCAATCAAATGGGCACATAGCATGCATGGTTTACCAGATCCAACTACAAACAGTTCCGTGCAAAATCTATTGGAGGCTTCAAAGCGCATAGCTAAAAAAAACAGTGTGTAAAAAAGACTCGGTTACAAGTGACATTTTGATTAATCTTTGTAATTTTTTTTTCACAGTCGGGTGACTTGTTAGTGGTTAGGGATTTGGCAATGATTTTGCATAGTTTTTCAGGTTTTTTACGTTGCAACGAGCTAAGTAATTTACATTGTTGCGACGTTAAGTTTGCGGAAGGCTATTTCACAGTCGTAGTGCGCAAAAGCAAGACCGACCAGTACCGCTTCGGTAGTGACATTGTTATTAGTAAAGGGGGAACTGCTGCTTGCCCATATGTTATGTTGAAGAGGTATATTCATATCGCTAGTATAAATTTAGAGTCCAATAGCTTTTTATTTAAACCCGTTTATAGGTCGGGCTCAGTTTGCCGTTTTATTCACAAAAATAAACCTTTGAGTTATACCGGTGCTAAAGAGGCTATCTTGAAGCGATTGAGCTTGGTTTCGGAGGGCAAGAATTTTGGTTTACATTCTTTGAGATCGGGAGGTGCCAGCATGGCCACCAACAACGGAGTAAACGACCGATGTTTTAAACGCCACGGACGTTGGCGTAGCGAGTCCAGCAAGGATGGATATGTCGCTGATTCTATCGAGAGGCGTTTGAAAGTAACGCAGAATTTAGGCATTTAGCGTTTCTTTTCTTGAAAAAAAAAAAAAAAATCCATGCCGATATCTAAAGTCAGGTTTGTCAATCCGCTTCATAGTTTTCCCCTTTCTTTGTTATTCCTATACACGGCGGGCTAGTCGGCAAATGGTATTTGCGTGTTTGTCATTGTATGTAGTGTAGAGGAGACTCAAATATTCCCGCGTTTCGCTAAGTATAGCGGGAATAATTTGTCTCTGTCGGCATGAGTATGCAAGTGTTGCACGTGCGCTGACGTCAGAGTGGTCGACGTGTCGAGGTACACAGGTGTGTGTGTCATTCCTAGCCGCCGTTGCCATACCGTATGGTCATGTTTTTTCTTTTTTGTTTTTGTTTTGGTCGCTAATAAGGTGGTCATGGCAGGTGTAATCTCTTTAATTCGTTAAACATTTCAGTGTATTTTTGCTGTGCCGTATGTGACCGCTCGTAAGCTATGTCGGGTATAATCCCATTAAGTCCTCGAACATATTAGTATAGTTTTGGCCTTACAAAACCCAACATCTGAAATCTTAAGCATTGAGAGTTGGTGCACCTCCTGTCCCCCTGTACAACAGGAGTTTCAGGTTGGGTGGCTCGCTTGATTTCCTTATAGGCTTTTTATATGTGTCAGGGCTTTAGTTTTGATCTTCAAGTGTTATAAAGACAGATTGTTTCCACGTACTGAATCTCTTTTGTGTACTGTTCAATTGCTGCTTGTATTTTCTGAATAAACTTCGGCTGTCCTATACACGGCGGGCTAGTCGGCAAATGGTATTTGCGTGTTTGTCATTGTATGTAGTGTAGAGGAGACATATGGACGGATTATTATTGGAATTTCTTTGCATTAGTGTGGAAAGTTCAATTTGTGAAACATCTAAATGGTAGCTTAGAGCAGTTGACATGTTTGCTTGCTAAAACAAGCTAAAACAAGCCGTACACAAAAATATTTACAGGTAAGGGGTTTGCTTATGTATTAGTAGTTGATGCACACTGTTAGGTGTATAGGTACAATACTGAGCGCACGTGTATCGATTCACGCGCTTTATATCGGGGACGGTGGGCGTATTGAATCCAAGCAGAGTTCAAACAAAATGGCGACTGCCCATCCTTAGAAACGCAAAAGGCGGTCTCAGAATCGAATTTTGAAAAAACATATAATTGCATTCTACATATGATAAAGTGCCATAGACTTTTTTGGGATGAAATTATAAAAACTTGTCTTGAAGAAAAATAGGGAGGATTAAATTTTAAATTATGGTGTAATAATGTAAAGTAAGTAACTTTTGTAACACAAGAAAAATACCAGTTTGTCTGCTCCTATTTTTGATAAAGAAAATACAATTCGTCAGCGGTGTAGCATCTTTAAAAGGAAAAAAAAATAGAAAAAAGGAAAAGGACACGACACATGTACACGTGCAGGAAACATGAAAGTTAAAACATAAAATTGTTACAAACTGACACGGAAAAAAAATACTCTACCCGTCGAATGATGCCAATATATCTGGAGGACAAACATTATTATTGTAAAAGTGACGTTTACATAGTTACTTTGCCACCACACTTCAGCGATATATAATAGACACACACATTTGAGAAATACTATAAACATTATTCTAGAGTATATATTTCAACGACGAAAACATAACAAAATAAACGACACACGTACAAACATGAATGCTCAAACATCAAATTGTTACTGCTCAGATACAGAAGAAAACAAATACTTACCTGATGAATGATGCCAATATATCAGGAGGACAAACACTCTAGGTATATATACGACGCCATCATCCTGTACTCGCCGTGTCCTCTCTCGGTCTGCCTGATACGGTCTACATGTTCCCGGCAATTACGATTTTCTTTTCAGCGTGTCCTGACAGGTAACATTCCTAAGGAGAATCAGATCGTAGCGACGAATACACCACTAACATTGTAGCAGGAAGTATATGAGCGAAGTATGGGAAAGGTACCAACATAGTCTGAACAATTGCAGTCTAGCACACATACCGTGCAGCGACCCGTCAACAACTGGGCACAGGACCGCCGCCGGTCTTTTGTTTAAGCTGAAATGTGTAATTATCAGTGATTTCTTTACGAATCAAGCTATCAAATTTCCATGTTAACAGTATATGTAAATATACGCGTATACAAACACTTCTCTGTATCGATATCTTAAATACTGCAGCTGAAATCGACATTTCATGTTAAAGTCCCATTGTGTTTTATAAGATTGGTTTACAAACTAAACATTGATGAAACTAATGAATTTATTCTTTACTTAATTTTGTTCAAATTTGTACAGTTTCGACAAAAATGCATATTGAAAATATATAAAAATAGAACACGTAAATGTGTTTGTCTGAAAATACCCTATGTGGGGTTTTTTTTTCAATATTTGTTTTTCAAAATTCGTTTCTGAGAAAACCCCATGCGTTTCTAAGGACGGGGCAATCGCCATTTTGTTTTAGCTCTGCTTTCATACAACACTGGGTACCGAGACCCTTTATAAGGCGCGTGAACCACACACACGTGCAATAAGTCGAACATTCGCTGTTCAAGGTGTAACAGCTGGCCGGCTCTAGATCTACTTTAGTATATACCCAGACGTATTTCGTGTAACCTGAGGCCGTGCGAGATCCATTTTGATTATAACATAAACAAACTCGAAAATTCTAATAGAAGATAACATTGTCAAAATAAATATAAACACATGCACTCACCTGACAATGTTTCACTGAAGTAATATTGTCAGCTAGATCCAAAAATATGTCAAATACGAGGAAATAAAAAAATCGATATACATTAGATCTTAACACGCACATGTACACGTGTGTGCCTTCGGAAGCGTCACTTGTTTGGGACAGGTAGTCACGTGCACGTGGCCAGTCGAGTACGAAAGTATGCGTGGAGATATGTGAGCGGATTGTTATTGAGATTTCTTTGCATTAGTGGAAAGTTCAATTTGTGAAACATCTAAATGGCAGCTTAGAGCAGTTGGCATGTTTGCTTGCTAAAACAAGCTAAAACAAGCCGTTTTTACAGGTAAGGGGTTTCATTTCAACAAATTTTATTTCGAATAACGAAAAAAGGATTAAACAACAGGCATTGCCTATATAAGTGTTCTCCTAGTAATAGTGAGTATATACATATGATTCAACAAAGTTCTAATTTTAAACATATTCATGAACATATACTGTAGCAATTATAATGATAAATAATGTTGGGATAAGGACAGTATTTATGATATCATCTCCAATATACTTATGTGCGAAGTTTATTGTTTTTTTTCAAAATATATATAATAATAATTTAGAGATTAAAATATAATATAAATGACTGGATCTATCCACACATAGGATACAGACCTAAATGTCAATAATGGCTTATTTGCCAGTGGTCATCCACCTATGTATTTTTGGATCCAGTCAGGGATATTATATTCAAGTTTTAGTAATAAAATAACTGTACTATCATTGAAGATGGAATATATCATTAATATCAATGGATTTGAATGAGATGAAGTTAATTTAGATTCAAGATATTTTTAATAAATACATAATCTTGATATTGTCCTTACTTATTTCATAAACAAACCTTACTTATTTCATAAACAAACCTTACTTATTACATAAACAAACAGTTATGTATTCTTTCATATGTGATAATTTGAATATATCATTATAATATGTTAAACAATATAAATTAGGTGCCATAAATTACATGCCAATCAGAAAAAAATAAGGGAGGAGGGGAGTAGAGTAGGTGACCATATTTAAAATAAAGTGTGCTATCTATTAATGCTATTTTAGTAAGGAAAAATATAAAAACCAGATCGCAGATCAATATTGGGATGATATCAAGATCTATACAGGTAAAAATCGATTGGTAGCTCAAATGAACTCAATGACACTATCAAATATGTTAATTTTGATTAATTTATTACAAGTTTTACAGCCAGACAAAAGCATATTTAAGTTATAATGATTATGATTTTGATTTAGACCGAGTAATTTCTCTCTTAGTATTCTTCGGGGTTCATCATATTTATTACAAGATAAGAAGAAGTGTTCTACTGTTTCATGGCCATTACCACACGTACATGCTGGAGATTCAGTAAGATGATCTCTGTGTAAGTCAAAGTTAAGATTGCTCATATTGTTTCTTAACTGACAAAGGAGTATATTGTTTTTCCTGATGCCAGTATTAAAATAATTATAATTAACATTTTCTAATCTGATATCACTTAAATACATTTTTTAAAGTTTTTTAAACTGATAGATTGATGTAACACTGGTGAGGTCATACCTTGCTGTAAGTTCATTATAATCTTTCAATGTGGCTGGAATGACACTTTTTGCATAGGTATTGGTTCTGCATAGTGGAATAGTAAACATTCTATCATTACGTAGTAGATACGGATTGGCTTTATTAAAGTATGGCTCAATTAGTTCATTAAGATAATTTAGTGTTGTTCCAAAGAGAATTTTATAAAGGAGTATTAGTCTATGTTTTTTCCGTCTTGCAGCAAGGGTGTCCCAACCAAGTTCATAGTAAAGTTTATAGTGAGAGGTTCTCTTACGCAGTCCTGTGATAATGCGGGCAGCTTCAATTTGTATCGATTCTAGTAAATTTGCTTCTTCTTGGGTACAGTTATCGAAAATAATATCACCATACTCTAAAATAGGTCGAATATAAGAGGTATACAAAGTGACTAGTGTTTTACGGCTCATTTTATATTTTACTGATTTTAGTAGATTAAGACGTTTACATGCTTTATCATAAATATAATCAATGTGATGATGCCATTTACCATCTGCAGAGAAAAATATACCGATGTGTTTATGTGACGTTACATTTGATACAATTTCATTTTGGAATAAGATATCAGGATAAATTGTGTTCCTTTTACGACTAAAAGTTAATGACTCAGTTTTATGTGGATTAAATTTAATGTCCCATTTTTTGGACCACACATCAATATTAACTAGGTCTCTGGATAAGCTATTGTCAGCATCTATTGGAGTGGTATGTATTACTCTAAAGATAGATGTGTCATCTGCAAATAATCATTTTTTCATTAATTATACAATCAGTGATATCATTAATATATATAAGAAATAGAAAGGGGCCGAGGGCTGATCCCTGGGGACACCGGCACTTACCTGTCGTGGAGATGAACATAAGCCTTCTGTCATAACCCTATGTTTACGGTTTGAGAGATAATCCTTAAACCAATTAAGGAGATTGCCTTTGATCCCATACATTTCAAGTTTGAATAGTAAACCAGGATGCCAAACTCGATCAAATGCTTTGCTTATGTCACAGTATATTGACCTTATATTGTCCTTCATCAAGCTTTTGTATAATTGTATTATACGTGGATAGAAGTTGGTAGACAGTAGAATCACCTTGGATAAATCCAGACTGATATTTTGTAATAATTTCATATTGGATTAGGTGGTTATATAAATATTTAAAAATATTTTTTTCTTATATCTTACTAAAGCAACATGTGATAGAAATAGGACGATAGTTGGATACATCACATTTATTACCTTTATATATAGCATTGATATTTGCTAATTTCCAAGACAGAGGAATAGAGCCTGGAGACATAATTTTATTGAATAACAAAGTAAGAGGAGTTACAAGTGATGGAGAGAGGAGTTTGATAATTTTGGGTGCAATTTCATCAGATCCTGCAGGCTCTCTATCATTCAATACAGGCAGTTGATCCCTCACCTCCCGTCCTTGAAATAAAATATTATTAAGAGTATTGAGAGATTCAGGAACTGGAGGCAGTGGATCTATATAGTCAGAAGAAGTTGCTATAGTTGTAAAATAATCAACAAGACATTCTGCTTTATCTAGTGGATGAAATAAAATGGTATTATTACGATTTAGTGGAGGAATGATAGGTGATTTGTCATCAATTTTCAAGTTTGATTTGCAGTTTTCCACCATTTTGATGCTGAAATAGACTGGTTGTTAAGAGAGTTTTCTAAATTTTCTATGTATGCAGATTTAACTGTACGTATTAAGGCAATAAGTTCATTTCTTACATTTCTAAAATGTGCCCAATGATCAGGATTATTACTTTGTACTGCTTTTTTATGGGCTCTATTTCTCTGTCTTATTTTTAGCCTGATCTCATTTGACATCCATGGTTTATCATTCGGTCTAACTGTAATCTTCCTCTTAGGTATACAATCATCAATAGCTTTATCTATAGTGTCAACAAGTATCTTATTTAAATCATTTACATCATGCTGCTCATTTATATTTACCCATTTTATACTATCAATCATACGGTTCATTCTGATAACATCAGCATTGTTATAGAGGGAGAATATCTCTTGAGTATGCGTGTTGTTTGTATACGGAGTAACAAATACTGAAGTTGATTACTGAGTGGTCACTACTGATTTTTTTTAACAATTGTATTGTTATTAGTGAAGACAATATCAATCGAGGTAGAAGAAACTGGAGTAATTTTTGTAGGATCATTTACAAAAAATATTCAAGTCATATTTTGAAAGAAGCCTGCAAAGGTGAGAATTTGGTTGAATATTATTCATATTTACATTGATATCACCAGTAATAATTATATCAGCATTTGTATTTCTTGAGTCATCGGAAACACGATCAAGTAAATCGTCAAGCTTACTCCAGTAATTTACATTGCTGTCAGGAAGTCTATATATACAACCTAGAAGAATATTTTTATTGCCGAAAGACACCTCTGTCCATAATAATTCTAACTCATTACTCTCCAAGTCTGCTCTTCTTCTCATAGTGATATTGTCTTTATGGTATATTATAACCCCTCCCCCAGGACGCAGACCTCGATCTCTCCTAAAAAGTTGTTTTTGAGCATGAGCTAAGCATCAAGTCGTTATCATTTATAGTTTCATTAAGATGACTTTCAGTTAGGCATATAATATCTTTGTCGTTAAGTTCAGCTTCAAGGATATCCAGTTTATTACGTATTGAGCGAATGTTTAGACAGACAATATCAAGACTGCATAAGGGACCTGGATTACTTTCAATATCCATACATAAAATCAATAGTAATAAAAGAATTAGCAAGAAATGAGGATTTGTGGAGTAATAGACTAAATGTTTATGATTAATGCGACTGCAAAAATTGAAATTATCAAAAAATGTCCAAATATGAGTGGATAGATATTTATATCTATGCAGTTACACTCCATGCATTGTGATATTAATTAATTTAGTAATTTTAACCATTATCTAGTAAATCATATTTCATTACAAGATGCATGGAGTGTGATACAGTAGACAATATATGAGAATGGTCACAATAGGGGGGAAGCTCTGATTGGCACGTAATTTGAGGAACAGAGCATGAGAACAATGAGACTTATAGTATTACAATAATGCTATATACATCAATGTTACCTTAAAAGTTTCCAGCAACACTTTCGGGTTAGGGAATTTCTGGGACCGGGATTATTTCCATGCATGTTCAATGTAAATATGGGGTTTGCTTATGTATTAGTAGGTGATACACACTGCTACGTGTATAGGTACAGGACTGAGCGCACATGTGTCGATTCACGCGCTTTATATCGGGGACGGTAGGCGTATTGAATCCTAGCAGAGTTCAAACAAAATGGCGACTGCCTATCTTTTGAAACGCAAGGGGCGGTCTCAGAAACGAATTTTGAAAAAAAACCATTATGTTCTATTTGTCTCAAATGTGCATTTTGTAGCATGCATTGTGAGCTTTAACTCCCTTACTGATTTCATATGACCATTCTCTGATAATAGTTTTTAAAGGATTTGAAGATTCAAAGTAGAATTTTAACGAAATTTTATAGACTCATTTACAAAAACGAGAAAATAAGATGGCAATGCATTAACATCGTTTGCCCTCATATGTGATTTTACCCACGTGTGGTCTGTGGCACCAACAACGCGTAAATAATGGAATTTCATGGTATTCCCCAATCATAACTACATTGTACAATTCTGATAAACTGCGACATTTTTAATTCAGAAATATCGCAGTAAGGTTATCAACTTTATCATTTAGCAAAATTTGTTCTTTTTCTTCGATTCAAAATATTTCGAAAACATAATGGGACTTGAAAAGTGCAATTCTGTATATCTAATCTAATCTATAAATGGGAAAAGGCTGGACATGAAAACCTGAAAACATTTTGTTCAAATGTTTCCGGCTTTCTTTGATTTTTGACACAATCTGATACAAATAATGATCGTTATTATTCTATATTTGATAATTGAACGGAGTGGTTATAATGATATGTATTTAATCATATTTATTAGGACGATTATGGTGTGCTCTCGCTATTTCCAAATAAAGCATAATTAGATGAATAAAGCTGTGAAAATATTCAAATGTACAGAAAAAACATGTAAAAACATAAGATAAAACATAAATTTTATGTTCTGTACAATTCCTGCTTTTACGTCTTATGCATGTTTAGATGGAAACATACGTAAGCAGAAATCAGATTAAAGTTATTAATATTTTGTTTGATTAAGTTAACGTCCTATGTACAGCAAGGCTCATGTATGGACGGCCTCCTATGTATACGATTTGTTGTGTTCAAAAAACCAAGATGGCCGCGGGTAGTGTCTGACGTTTTATATCGGAGGTAATTAAAGGAAAACTACTGAAACAGCTGAATACTGATGTGGAAGTTCGCTATGGAATGCATGATGTGGGCCTACTGGATGCGCGAGAGTATGTGATGGAGCTAGTGTGTGTATGTGTGCTGTATTGGAACGATTGTGAGTTAGGAGTGAGAATGTTTTACCTGTAAATATAATGATTATATGTTGTCGTCGCTGGGATCGCTCGTCTGTTGTGTACTATGTCCACCATGTTGTATGTGTGTATTTCCGTCGTGCGTTAGATGTCGGTCGTGTGATTGGATGTAAGTGAGGGTGGGTGTGTCTATCTGTTGGCGCCGGTGATTGGCCAGGCTGGGTCAATATACCACCGGCGCACGTGTGTCCGCTGGGCAATCTAGATTAGCTTCGTTGAGCTGGGGGCTGTCCAGTAGATGTATTTGTATGTAGTCTCTGTGTGAGGGTTGCTTGTTATGCTGAACTTAAATGATGAGTCCATGTTAAACTGTGTCACTGTCATGTCCGCCTTGTGTGTGTAATATGTGCGTGCATTGTTGGGAAGAAGCCGGGCGCTGTCCCTTTCTAATTGTAAGTGTCCTAGCGGCGGCCTAGGTAAGAGGACGGCGTGCACGTGTGTGTACAATGCATATCACCTTTCACCTATCAAGGAATTAATAAACTTATAGAAACGTTCACGTGAGTTCTTTATTTCTTGCATGTGGTATTTATGCCTATAAGGCTCGAAACTCCTTGCCAGAACCTGGGTCAGGTGTGTTAAGACGTGCGATACGCTTACAAGTGGTGCTGTGAGCAAAGCTTGAGTTAATTTCGGGTTCTTTAATATGTATATTTTTATGTCATGTTTCACTCTGTTTTGTATGTATTTGCACGTTAGGTCGGATCTCTGTTTTTCAAATTACCTTTTTATCCATTGTTATTTAGTTTGTATTGTAGTTATATTTACTAACTCATTATGACATATTCTAGTGGAGTTCAAGGTAGAACCTTTGGTGGAGGTGATATGCCTAAAACTCCTATTAACCCGGTACGTTCGGTTCCTTGTTTGAATGGGGATAGTGGTAGGCATACTGTATCGGAGGGTGGTAATTTTACGTTTCCTGTTCAGCCTTCTGGAGGTAGGTTACCTGTAGATATTGGGCGTGGGCGTGGTTTACGGTTACATAGCGTGTCATTTCCTACTCAATGTCAAATGTCATTTGAGGCCCCGATTAGGCATAGGGCTAGCCTAAACACAGAACACGTGGTTTCTGACCCTTTTCAAGTTCCCGGTATTTATAGGGATGAATCTTTTGAGGAAGGTGTAAGACCTGAAATGTACTCAACTCCAATAGTTAATTGGAATGTGGAGTGTAGAGATAGTCTAGTTTCAGAGTGATTGGCTTATAGGGAGGTTCCATGTTGCCCTACATTTTCTCTATCTGTATCAACCTCAGGATTTGCCCCAATTTACTCTAGTGCCAGTAAAGTGAATGTTGTCGCTGTGAGTAGTGTGACAAGCACAACTGCTGCCCACCCAAATCCTTTTGATAGAAGCTTACCCCAGTTACCCTCAGTAAAGCATTTGCCATTTGTAAATTTAGGTAATTTATCCGTGGGAACAAAAAGGAAAGAAAAGGAACCCCAAACTTATGACGGTACAACTAATTTTCAAGATTTTCTGATTCATTTTGAGCAAATTTCTAATTGGAATGGGTGGACAGATGTAGACAAGGCTAAACAAATTACTATGTGTTAAAGGGGGTCTGCCCAGAGGGTACTTTCAGAGTTAAGGCCGTCAGAGATGACCAGTTTTGGGAGGGTGAAAGAGGTGATGATAAATCGGTTCGATCCTCCAGGTAGGGAAGCTGCCTTTAAGTCGGAATTTAGATATAGACATAGGAAAGAAGGAAAAAAGTCTAGCTGTTTACGGGGAAGCGTTGAGATTAGCTGCCCTTAAGGCTTACCCTCATAGGCAACTTGAGTTGTTAGAAGGTGATTTAGTGGATCAATTTATTGATGGTTTGAACAACTATGACTTAGGTAGGCATGTTCAGTTCTCCCGTGTTAAAACGCTAGATCAAGCTGTGAGTTCTGCTATCGAGTATGAGTCATTTAGTTCGAGGCATGAAGGTTCAATTCCTGTAAGGAAACCTAGGGATCTAAATCAAGAAGCCCCAGCATTTGTACAGGCAGTGTCAAATGAGGCTGTTAAAACTAGTGAGGTTAGTACAGAGCCAGACTTGGTGTCATTGATTTTAGAACAGTTCCAAAAGTTAAATAGGAAGTTGAATTCCAGGGGTAGGAATCAGCAGGCTAGATCTAAGAACCCTGGTGTACCTGTATTACAGAGGCATTGTTATGTTTGTGGAGAGTTAGGGCTTTTGTCCTATGATTGTACTAAAAAGGGTGGTGATCCGAAGCAAGATTTAAACTAGACAGAGCTGGTCTCGGGGCCAGAGTATCAGCTCCTATTTCTGAGGGTGAAGGATCCATTGTTGTGTTGAATACCATTCAGCTGAGTTTTGTCTGCTAGTGTGGGAATAGGTAGTTCAAATCTTAGTTTACTAGTAGACTCGGGTTCCTCGGTAACTTTGTTAGATGTGGAGATATATAACAAGTTGAGGGGAATGCACAAGCCTGAGTTAAAAAGTTGTAACCTTAAGTTGTCAACCGCCTCGGGTAGTAACCTGATAGTTTTTGGGAAAGCAGATTTCACATTTAGGATAGGGAGTCAGAGCTTTGTACAGGAAACAGTTGTTGCTACACTCCAAAGTTTACAGGGTATCCTAGGGATAGATTTCTTAACTAGCCATAAAGGAAATTTGAATTTTGGTGACAATACCCTACAGTTAGGAGGTCGTACAATGAATCTAAATGCAGAGTCTGTTAGTCAGTGTTATGAGTGTTATTTTGCGGGGTTATGTGGATGGAGATATAAAAGGTGAACTAGGCATTGTTGAACCTACCAAGTTAGTGTACAATCAGGGCCGTTTGTTGGCTAAGACTTTGATATCACCCCAGAAGGGAAGGGAGGTAACTCTCTCAGATTTGAATTTGACTTCACAGGATATTAAGATACAGGGCAATACTTTTGTTGGTAATGTTCACTCTGTTGATCAAGTACATGAGGTTGTTGAGGAAAAGGTAGAGACAGGTTCGTGTCTTCCTGCGCATTTACAGGATGTTTTGGATAGAACTTCTGATGAACTTAGCACAGATCAGAAATCAGAGGTTAGGGACTTATTACATGCATTTAAGGATATATTTGCTGAAGGAACTTTAGGGAACACTAAACTGGTAGAGCATAGTATTGATACCCAGGATTTTTATCCCATTAAAATACCTCCTAGAAGGATATCTCCTGCACAGAAGGAAGTTGTAGAGAAGGAGTTGGATAGTATGTTAGAGAAAGGTGTTATAAAATCCAGTTCTAGTCCATGGTCTGGTCCAGTTGTGTTGTGATCTAAAAAGGATGGTTCCGTACGCTTTTGTATTGACTATAGGAAGTTGAACTCAGTAACTAAGAAGGTTGCCTATCCGCTTCCTAAGATAGATGAGGCGATAGAACCTTTGTCGGGTATGAAGTGGTTTTTAACCTTAGATCTGGCAAGCGGGTATTGGCAGTGCAGTATGGAGGAGGGTAGTAAATCTAAAACAAGCTTTTGCCACCCATAAGGGCTTGTATGAGTTTAATGTAATGCCATTTGGTCTATGCAACGCCCCAGCCACTTTTTCAAGGTTAATGCAGTTGGTTTTAGGAGGATTACAGTGGTCAAAGTGTCTTTGCTATCTCGATGATGTTATTTGTTTCGGTGCTTCATTCGAGTCTGCTATGTCCAACTTGAGATGTGTTTTTGAGTGTTTGCGTACAGCCAACCTGCAATTAATACAAAAAAGTGTACTTTATTTCAAACTCAGGTATCGTATCTAGGTCATTTAGTGTCAGAAGCGGGTATAAGCTGTGACCCTGAGAAGGTGAAAGCGGTCAAAGATTGGCCCCAACCTGCATCATCAACCGAAATTCGCAGTTTTTTAGGCTTAGCGGGTTATTACAGGAAGCATATTCCGTTGTTTTCTGAAATCTCAGCTCCCTTAATGTTAACTAGAAAGGGGAATGTGTTTTCATTGGACGAGAAATGTCAACATGCATTTGAGACCCTCAAAAATCTGTTAGTGTCAAGTCCGATTCTGTCATTTCCCCAAAGTTCAGGCACATTTATTTCAGATTGTGATGCTAGCAATTTTGGTATGGGTTGTACCCTTAGTCAAATTCAGAAAGGGGAGGAAAGGGTCATCGGGTACGCCAGTAAAACTCTCAGTAGGTTCAAGCAGAACTATTGTACCACTCGTAGAGAGCTACTAGCCGTTGTTACCTTTTTGAAACATTTAAGGCATTATATCGCAGGTACCCATTTCATCATCCGTACGGATCATGCATCCTTAACATGGTTAAAAAACTTAAGGGAGCCAGAAGGGCTGTTGGCTAGGTGGATTAGTGTTGTAAACATGTATGATTATGAAATCCAGCATCGTACAGGTTCTCAGCATGGAAATGCTGACGGGTTATCACGTAGGCCTAGGAAACAGTGTGGTAGATCAGAGTGTCCTGACTGTGTAACTTCTTCCGTTCCTGTTGTCTCCTCAGTAGACGAAACAAATATGTCTAAAATGGAGAGCCAGCAACTTTTCTCGAATTGGTTAGATACATGGGGAGTTGTGAAGCTGAAGGCTGAACAAGCTAGGGACCCAATTATTGCTTAGTTTAAACAACTTAAGGCTGATAGGTCAACTAAACCAAAACGAGATGAAATACTTGGTTTTTCTTATTTTGTCAAATGTGGGATAGAATTTCCTTACTAGAGGATGAGTTGTTATATGTTGTAGATAAAGGGCAAGATGGTAATAGTCTATACCGAGTTGTCTCCCCTGCTTGTGTTAGAGAGCAGATCCTGTATCAACTTCAATGACAGTCCCACTGCAGGTCATTTAGGTAAAGATAAAAACTCTGTCACAGTTACGGAGAAGGTTCTATTGGTCTGGCCTGTTTGCTGATGTGAGGAGATGGTGCAGAAAATGCAATATTTGTGCACAGCGTAAACCCGGTCCAGGTATGGGAAAGGCCCCATTACATCCCACACAAGATCAGGTATCCCGTCCACTTGATAGGATCTCCGTAGACATCTTAAGTGGTATTCATGTAACAAACAATGGTAACTGGTGTATAATGGTGGTGTGTGATTTTTTTTCAAAGTGGGTTGACGCATATGCCCTTCCAAATCATACAGCTATTACAGTGGCTGACAAGCTATGTTCTTAATTTATTAGCAGATTCGGGGTGCCATTTGAGATTCTAACTGATCGGGGTGCATAGTTTGAAGGTCATTTATTTTCCATTCTATGTCAGAGATTGGGTATAGAAAAAAAGAGAACTTGTGGTTTCAGACCCCAACAAAATGGTCTAGTAGAACGGTTTAACCGTACCCTTATCCAAATGCTAAGTGCTTATTTGAAGGCTGAGTATGACGACTGGGATGATCATTTACCGTATGTCCTTATGGCATACCGAGCAACAGCTCAGAGAAGTACAGGCTGTAGTCCAAACTTAGTCATGTTAGATAGAGAAACAAACTGTCCTTTAGATATAGTCATGAGAGTTCCCTCCCCTGAACCACACCCTGTATGTCCCTATCTATATGTGAATTGGCTTAGACATAGTATGTGTACAACGTTTGATTTTGTAGCTAAGCACTTACAGGAATCTGCAGAGCGTCAGAAAAATTATTTTGACCAGGGACTTAGACCTCGAGTTTATGAGGTTGGGGATTTTGTTTGGAGGTGGTATCCCCCAACACTTTCATGTAAGGGGTGGGCAGGTCCGTACAAAATAGTGGAAAAGCAGTCTCCATTGACATATATCATACAGCTTAAATCAAGCGCTCGTACGTCACCTGTCCATGTCGATCACTTAAAACCCTATGAGGGGGGTCACATTCATTTGGCTTGGGAGGAGAAAGGAGATGCTATATCTGAATCTCCCCAGGTCAGCCAAGACGATGACCTTGACAAATTTGACGACTTTGGCCATGACCTTGACAGTGACCGTGACATTGGTGGAGTAAACAATTCTCCCCCTCATACTCTAGTGAAGACATTTAGTCGTTTCGGCCGTGAGATCCGCCCTAAAGTTCTGTATAGCCCCACATAGAGACCTCGTGTGTTGTCTGGTATTGTCTGTTGTTTTATGTTGTGCACCTGTAAACTGTAAATGAAAATATAGAAATAAAAACGGAACAAAACACATAGGTATAGTGTAAAAAAGGAAAAAAAGTGTGTATATATGTGCAGTAGTTGCACATACATTATTACTAATTATGCCGTAATTATATATAGTATATATAATAGGCAACCAATTAGTAGCAGTTGAAAATTCTAAGAAGGCTGTTGCCTGAGGGTAGGAAATTATCTTGTACTTCATTGTTTTATTAATATTAAAGTGTCATTCATTATACAGTTAGTAAATATAATTGGAACCAGAAGACCTCGGTCTGTATAGAAAGGTTATTTATTAAATTATTACAGATGTCAAATCATGCCGACGTGTTGGAGGTTACTGTGACGGAAGCGGAGGTCAAGGATATTTTAAAAGATAAACCTGTTTGGGTGGAGGGGGAATGACCTGTCCTGTGCCCCAGTGTGGAAATACGTTTTTCCGAGCCTACTATGGAATGCTTCGGCATTGGGTAATAATACACGCCCGTACAGTGGTGAAATACTGGTGCCCGAGCTGTCGGTTCGCGCACATTCGGAGGAACCAGGTTTGCCGGCACCTCAGGAAGGTCCATCACACTCCAAATACCGAATCCCCAGGGCTGTATATTTGTGAGGAGAGACTGATGAACCGTCGCTACATCTCCCCAGGCTCCGTCCAGATACCTGTTAAGAGGACTCCATTGACTGATGAGGATCTCCTCAAGTATGTCGACGACATGTGGCATTAGACTGTTATATGACATTTTTTCGTTTGATTGATCTATTGTTGATTTATGTTGTTGAATGATTAATTGTTATATAGTATTGGCCAGTTAATTGTTTTATATTTTTGATATTAATATACATATACATACGTTGTGGGTAGAGATATATATACATATCTTACTGGAACCTTGAGGGTGAATAAACTTTTTTGTTGTTGGTTAAATTGTTTTATAACCGATTTACATATTTACACAATGTTAATTGTTAATTTCTATTGTTAAATTGTTATTGTTAAAGTAAATTTTGAATATAATGGGGTTCTTCCCGGCCAATAAACCTTTCTAAATGATTGTTTGATTTGTTTATTTATAGGAAAATGATTATTTTCCTAAAAAGGGAAGGTGGGTGTGTGGAAGTTCGCTATGGAATGCATGATGTGGGCCTACTGGATGCGCGAGAGTATGTGATGGAGCTAGTGTGTGTATGTGTGCTGTATTGGAACGATTGTGAGTTAGGAGTGAGAATGATTTACCTGTAAATATAATGATTATATGTTGTCGTCGCTGGGATCGCTCGTCTGTTGTGTACTATGTCCACCATGTTGTATGTGTGTATTTCCGTCGTGCGTTAGATGTCGGTCGTGTGATTGGATGTAAGTGAGGGTGGGTGTGTCTATCTGTCGGCGCCGGTGATTGGCCCAGCTGGGTCAATATACCACCGGCGCACGTGTGACCGCTGGGCAGTCTAGAGTAGCTTCGTTGAGCTGGGGGCTGTCCAGTAGATGTCTTTGTATGTAGTCTCTGTGTGAGGGTTGCTTGTTGTGCTGAACGTAAATGGTGAGTCCATGTAAAACTGTGTCACTGTCATGTCCGCCTTGTGTGTGTAATATGTGCGTGCATTGTTGGGAAGAAGCCGGGCGCTGTCCCTTTCTAATTGTAAGTGTCCTAGCGGCGGCCTAGGTAAGAGGGCGGCGTGCACGTGTGTGTATAATGTTGTATCACCTTTCACCTATAAAGGAAATAATTAATTAACTTATAGAAACGTTCACGTGAGTTCTTTATTTTCTTGCATGTGGGTCAGGTGTTTAGATGCGATACGCTATACGGAGCCGTTAAACCTTGCCAGTAACACTTTAGGTTGGGTCAGGTGTGGTAAGACGTGCGATACGCTTTAGCGGGGGAGTTCAAGGGTAGAAACCTTTGGTGGGAAATGGGTGATATTAAAACGATCCGTTAACCCGGTACGTTCGGTTCCTTCTTTGAGATGGGGATAGTGGTCGGCGATTACTGTATCGGAGGGTTTGAGTAATTTTTTACGATTCCTGTTTCAGACTTCTGGAGGTAGGTTACCTGTAGGTATTGGGCGAGGCGTCAGTGGTGTGTGCGGTTACATTGCGCGTGTCATATTCCTTACTCAAGGTCAAATTGTCAGTTGATGGCCCCGATTACGGCCTAGGGCTTGCGTAAACACAGAGCTCATGTGGTTTCTGACCATTTCAGGCCTCCCGGTATCTTTAGGGATGAAATCTTTTGAGGAAGGTTGTAAGACCTGAAAATGTACTCAACTACAATAGTTAATGGGGATGTGGAGTGGTAGAGTTAGTCTTGTTTCAGAGTCATTTGAGCGTGTATTGGGCGGTTCCAGCCCTACATTTTCTCTATCTGTATCAATCCTCAGGATTTGCCCGCCAATTTACTCTAGTGCCAGGTAGTGAGTAAAGTGAATGTTGTCCCTGTGAGTAGTTGTGACAAGCACAACTGCTGCCCATCCAAATCCTTTTGATAGAAGCTTACCCCCAGCTACCCTCAGTAAAGCACTTGCCATCTGTAAATTTAGGTAAATTTATCCAATGGGAACAAAAAGGAAAGAAAAAGGAACCCCAAACTTATGACGGTACAACTAATTTCCAAGATTTTCTGATTCATTTTGAGCAAATTTCTAATTGGAATGGGTGGACAGATGTAGACAAGGCTCAACAAATTACTATTGGTGTTTAAGGGGGTCTGCCCAGAGGGTACTTTCAGAGTTTAAGGCCGTCAGAGATGTCCAGTTTTGGGGAGGGTGAAAGAGGTGATGATAAATCGGTTCGATCCTCCAGGTAGGGGAAGCCGCCTATAAGTCGGAATTTAGAAATAGACATAGGAAAGAAGGGGAAAGTCTAGTTGTTTACGGGGAAGCGTTGAGATTAGCTGCCCGTAAGGCTTACCCTCATAGGCAACTTGAGTTGTTAGAAGGTGATTTAGTGGATCAATTTATTGATGGTTTGAATAACTATGACGTCGGTAGGCATGTTCAGTTCTCCCATGTTAAAACTCTAGATCAAGCTGTAAGTTCTGCTATCGAGTATGAGTCATTTAGTGCGAGGCATGTAGGTTCAATTCCTGTACGGAAACCTAGGGATTTAAATCCAGAAGCCCCAGCATTTGTACAGGCAGTGTCAAATGAGGCTGTTTAAACCTAGTGAGGTTAGTACAGAGCCAGACTTAGCGTCATTGATTTTAGAACAGTTCCAAAAGTTAAATAGGAAGTTGAATTCCAGGGGTAGGAATCAGCAGGCTAGATCTAAGAACCCTAGTGGTGTACCTGTATCACAGAGACATTGTTATGTTTGTGGGAGAGTTAGGGCATTTGTCCTATGATTGTGCTAAAAAGGGTGGTGAGCCGAAGCAAGGTTTAAACTAGATAGAGCTGGTCTCGGGGCCAGAGTACCAGCTCCTATTTCTGAGGGTGAAGGGCCCATTGTTGTGTTGAATACCATTCAGCCGAGTTTGTTTGCTAGTGTGGGAATAGGTAGTTCAAATCTTAGTTTACTAGTAGACTCGGGTTCCTCGGTAACTTTGTTAGATGTGGAGATATATAACAAGTTGAGGGGAAGGCACAAGCCTGAGTTTAAAAAGTTGTAATCATTAAGTTGTCAACCGCCTCGGGTAGTAGCCTGATAGTTTTTGGGAAAGCAGATTTCACATTTAGTATAGGGAGTCAGAGCTTTGTACAGGAAACAGTTGTTGCTACACTCCAAAGTTTACAGGGTATCCTAGGGATAGATTTCTTAACTAGCCATAAAGGAAATTTGAATTTTGGTGACAATACCCTACAGTTAGGAGGTCGTACAGTGAATCTAAATGCAGAGTCTGTTAGTCAGTGTGCACGCATTAGAGTGTCTAACACAGTATCTATTCCCAAGAACTCTGAGTGTTATTTTGCGGGTTATGTGGATGGAGATATAGAAGGTGAACTAGGCATTGTTGAACCTTACCAAGTTAGTGTACAATCAGGGCCTGTTGTTGGCTAAGACTTTGATATCACCCCAGAAGGGGAAGGGAGGTAACTCTGTCAGTTTTGAATTTGACTTCACAGGATATTAAGATACAGGGCAAATACTTTTGTTGGTAATGTTCACTCTGTTGATCAAGTACATGAGGTTGTTGAGGAAAAGGTAGAGACAGGTTCGTGTCTTCCTGCACATTTACAGGATGTTTTGGATAGAACTTCTGATGAACTTAGCACAGATCAGAAATCAGAGGTTAGGGACTTATTACATGAATTTAAGGATATATTTGCTGGTCCTGAAGGAACTTTAGGGAACACTAAAACTGGTAGAGCATAGTATTGATACCCAGGATTTTTACCCCATTAAAATACCTCCTAGAAGGATATCTCCTGCACAGAAGGAAGTTGTAGAGAAGGAGTTGGATAGTATGTTAGAGAAAGGTGTTATAAAACCCAGTTCTAGTCCATGGTCTGCTCCAGTTGTGTTGTGTTCTAAAAAGGATGGTTCCGTACGCTTTTGTATTGACTATAGGAAGTTGAACTCAGTAACTAGGAAGGATGCTTATCCGCTTCCTAAGATAGATGAAGGCAATAGAAACTTTGTCGGGTATGAAGTGGTTTTCAACCCTAGATCTGGCTAGTGGGTATTGGCAGTGCAGTATGGAGGAGGGTAGTAAATCTAAAAACAGCTTTTGCCACCCATAAGGGCTTGTATGAGTTTAATGTAATGCCATTTGGTCTATGCAACGCCCCAGCTACTTTTTCAAGGTTAATGCAGTTGGTTTTAGGAGGATTTACAGTGGTCCAAGTGTCTTTGCTATCTCGACGATGTTATTTGTTTCGGTGCTTCATTCGAGTCTGCTATGTCCAACTTGAGATGTGTCTTTGAGTGTCTGCGTACAGCCAACCTGAAATTAAAACCGAAGAAGTGTACTTTATTTCAAACTCGGGTATCGTATCTAGGCCATATAGTGTCAGAAGCTGGTATAAGCTGTGACCCTGAGAAGGTGAAAGCGGTCAAAGATTGGCCCCACCTGCATCATCAACCGAAATTCGCAGTTTTTTTTTAGGCTTAGCGGGTTATTACAGGAAGCATATTCCGTTGTTTTCTGAAATCTCAGCTCCCTTAACAATGTTAACTAGAAAGGGGAAGGTGTTTTCATGGGACGAGAAATGTCAACATGCATTTGAGACCCTCAAAGATTTGTTAGTGTCAAGTCCGATTCTGTCATATCCCCAAAGTTCAGGCACATTTATTTTAGATTGTGATGCTAGCAATTTTGGTATGGGTTGTACCCTTAGTCAAATTCAGAAGGGGGGAGGAAAGGGTCATCGGGTACGCCAGTAAAACTCTCAGTAGGTCCCAGCAGAACTATTGTACCACTCGTAGAGAGCTACTAGCCGTTGTTACCTTTTTGAAACATTTTAGGCATTATATCGCAGGTACCCATTTCATCATCCGTACGGATCATGCATCCTTAACATGGTTAAAAAAACTTTAAGGAGCCAGAAGGGCTGTTGGCTAGGTGGATTAGTGTTGTAGACATATATGATTATGAAATCCAGCATCGTCCAGGTTCTCAGCATGGAAATGCTGACGGGTTATCACGTAGGCCTAGGAAACAGTGTGGTAGAACAGGGTGTCCCGACTGTGTAACTTCTTCTGTTCATGTTGTCTCCTCAGTAGACGAAACAAATATGTCTGAAATGGAGAGCCAGCAACTTTTCTCAAATTGGTTAGATACATGGGGAGTTGTGAAGCTGAAGGCTGAACAAGCTAAGGACCCAAATATTGCTAAGTTTAAACAACTTAAGGCTGATAGGTCAACTAAACCAAAACGAGATGAAAATGCTTGGTTTTTCTTACGAGGTGCGCTTATTTTGTCAAATGTGGGATAGAATTTCCTTACTAGAGGATGAGTTGTTATATGTGGTAGATAAAGGGCAAGATGGTAATAGTCTATACAGAGTTGTCGCCCCTGCTTGTGTTAGAGAGCAGATCTTGTATCAACTTCATGACAGTCCCACTGCAGGGCATTTAGGTAAAGATAAAACTCTGTCACAGATACGGAGAAGGTTCTATTGGCCTGGCCTGTCTGATGATGTGAGGAGATGGTGCAGAAAATGCAATATTTGTGCACAGCGTAAACCCGGTCCAGGTATGGGAAAGGCCCCATTACATCCCACACAAGATCAGGTATCCCGTCCACTTGATAGGATCTCCATAGACATCTTAAGTGGTATTCCTGTAACAAACAATGGTAACTGCTGTATAATGGTGGTGTGTGATTATTTTTCAAAGTGGGTTGAAGCATATGCCCTTCCAAATCATACAGCAATCACAGTGGCTGACAAGCTTTGTTCTGAATTTATTAGCAGATTCGGGGTGCCATTTGAGATTCTAACTGATCGGGGTGCAGAGTTTGAAGGTCATTTATTTTCCCTTCTATGTCAGAGATTGGGTATAGAAAAAAAGAGAACTTGTGGTTTCAGACCCCAACAAAATGGTCTAGTAGAACGGTTTAACCGTACCCCTTATCCAAATGCTAAGTGCTTATGTGAAGGCTGAGTATGACGACTGGGATGATCATTTACCGTATGTCCTTATGGCATACCGAGCAACAGCTCAGAGAAGTACAGGCTGTAGTCCGAACTTAGTCATGTTAGGTAGAGAAACAAACTGTCCATTAGATTATAGTCATGGGAGTTCCCTCCCTGAACCACACCCTGTATGTCCCAATCTATATGTGAATTGGCTTAGACATAGTATGTGTACAACGTTTGATTTTGTAGCTAAGCACCTACAGGAATCTGCAGAGCGTCAGAAAAAATTATTTTTGACCAGGGACTTAAACCTCGAGTTTATGAGGTTGGGGATTTTGTTTGGAGGTGGTATCCCCCAGCACTTTCATGTAAGTTAGGAAAGGGGTGGGCGGGTCCTTACAAAATAGTGGAAAAGCAGTCTTCATTGACATACATCATACAGCTTAAACCCAGCGCTCGTACGTCACCTGTTCATGTCGATCACTTAAAAACCCTATGAGGGGGATCACATTCCTTTGGCTATTGGGAGGAGAAAGAAGATGCTATATATCTGAATCTCCCCAGGTCAGCCAAGACGATGACCTTGACAAATTTGACGACTTTGGCCATGACCTTGACAGTGACCGTGACATTGGTGGAGTAAACAATTCTCTCCCTCATACTCCAGTGAAGACATTTAGTCGTTTCGGCCGTGAGATCCCGCCCTAAAGTTCTATATAGCCCCACATAGAGACCTCATGTGTTTTGTCTGGTATTGTCTGTTGTTTTATGTTGTGCACCTGTAAACTGTAAGTGAAAATATAGAAATGTAAACTGTAAAAAAAAAAAAAAAAAAAAAAATGTGGATATATGTGCAGTAGTTGTACAAACAGTATTACTAATTATGCCGTAATTATATATAATTATATATATAATAGGCAACCAATTAGTAGAAGTTGAAAATTCTAAGAAGGCTGTTGCCTGAGGGTAGGAAATTATCTTGTTATCTTGTACTTCATTGTTTTATTAATATTAAAGTGTCATTGATTATACAGTTAGTAGAAATGATTGGAACCAGAAGACCTCGGTCTGTATAGAAAGGTTATTTATTAAATTATTACAGATGTCAAATCACGCCGACGTGTTGGAGGTTACTGTGACGGAAGCGGAGGTCAAGGATATTTTGAAAGATAAACCTGTTTGGGTGGAGGGGGGAATGACTTGTCCTGTGCCCCAGTGTGGAAATACGTTTTTCCGAGCCTACTATGGAATGCTTCGGCATTGGGTAGAAATACACGCTCGTACAGTGGTGAAATACTGGTGCCCGAGCTGTCGGTTCGCGCACATTCGGAAGAACCAGGTTTGCCGGCACCTCAGGAAGGTCCATCACACTCCAAATACCGAAGCCCCAGGGCTGTATATTCGTGAGGAGAGACTGATGAACCGTCGCTACATCTCCCCAGGCTCCGTCCAGATACCTGTTTAAGAGGACTCCATTGCCTGATGAGGATCTCCTCAAGTATGTCGACGACATGTGGCATTAGACTGTTAAATGACATTTTTTTCGTTTGATTGATCTGTTGTTGATTTATGTTGTTGAATGATTAATTGTTATATAGTATTGGCCAGTTAATTGTTTTATATTTTTGATATTAATATACTTTTTGATATTGATATACATACGCTGTGGGTAGAGATATACATACATATCTAACTGGAACCTTGAGGGTGAATAAATATTTTTTTTGTTGTTGGTAAAATTGTTTTATAACCGATTTACATAATGTTAATTGTTAATTTCTATTGTTAAATTGTCATTGTTAAAGTAAATTTTGAATATAATGGGGTCCTTCCTGGCCAATACACCTTTCTAAATGATTGTTTGATTTGTTTATTTATAGGAAAATGATTATTTTCCTAAAAGGGGAAGGTGGTGTGTGGAAGTTCGCTATGGAATGCATGATGTGGGCCTACTGGATGCGCGAGAGTATGTGATGGAGCTAGTGTGTGTATGTGTGCTGTAGTGGAACGATTGTGAGTTAGGAGTGAGAATGTTTTACCTGTAAATATAATGATTATATGTTGTCGTCGCTGGGATCACTCGTCTGTTGTGTACTATGTCTACCATGTTGTACGTGTGTATTTCCGTCGTGCGTTAGATGTCGTGTGATTGGATGTAAGTGAGGGTGGGTGTGTCTATCTGTCGGCGCCGGTGATTGGCCCAGCTGGGTCAATATACCACTGGCGCACGTGTGACCGCTGGGCAGTCTAAAGTAGCTTCGTTGAGCTGGGGGCTGTCCAGTGGATGTTGTTGTATGTAGTCTCTGTGTGAGGGTTGCTTGTTGTACTGAACTTCAATGGTGAGTCCATGTTAAACTGTGTCACTGTCATGTCGTGTGTGTGTAATATGTGCGTGCATTGTTGGGAAGAAGCCGGGCGCTGTCCCTTTCTATTTGTATGTGTCCTAGCGGCGGCCTAGGTAAGAGGGCGGCGTGCACGTGTGTGTATAATGTATGTATGTCACCTTGCACCTACAGTTTAAATAATTAATAAACTTATAGAAACGTTCACGTGAGTTCTTTGTTTCTTGCATCTGGTATTTATGCCTATAAGGCCCGAAACCCCTTGCCAGAACCTGGGTCAGGTGTGGTAAGACGTGCGATACGCTTACACAAGTGGTGCTGTGAGCAAAGCTTGGGTTAATTTCGGGTTCTTTAAATTATGTATAGAATTTTATGTGTTGCATGTTTCACTCTGTTTTGTATGTATTTGCACTTTAGGTCGGATCTCTGTTTTCAGAATTACCTTTTTAGCCCCATGTTATTTAGTTAGTATTGTAGTAGTTATAATTACTAACTCATTATGGCATTATTCTAGCGGAGTTCAAGGTAGAACCTTTTGGTGGAGGTGATATGCCTAAAAACTCCCGTTAACACCGGGTAGGTGTTTGTTCCCCCCGGTTCCTTCTTTGAATGGGGATAGTGGTAGGCATACTGTATCGGAGGGTAGTAATTTTACGTTCCCTGTTCAGACTTCTGGAGGTAGGTTACCTGTAGGTATTGGGCGTATGGGGCGTGGTTTACGGTTACATAGCGTGTCATTTCCTACTCAAGGTCAAATGTCAGTTGAGGCCCCGATTAGGCATAGGGCTAGCGTAAACACAGAGCACGTGGTTTCTGACCCTTTTCAAGCTCCCGGTATTTATAGGGATGAATCTTTTGAGGAAGGTGTAAGACCTGAAAATGTACTCAACTCCAATAGTTAATGGGGATGTGGAGTGTAGAGATAGTCTAGTTTCAGAGTCATTGGCTTATAGTGAGGTTCCATGTTGCCCTACATTTTCTCTATCTGTATCAACCTCAGGATTTGCCCCAATTTACTCTAGTGCCAGTAACGTGAATGTTGTCCCTGTGAGTAGTGTGACAAGCACAACTGCTGCCCATCCAAATCCTTTTGATAGAAGCTTACCCCAGCTACCCTCAGTAAAGCACTTGCCATCTGTAAATTTAGGTAATTTATCCATGGGAACAAAAAGGAAAGAAAAGGAACCCCAAACTTATGACGGTACAACTAATTTCCAAGATTTTTTATGATTCATTTTGAGCAAAATTTCTAATTGGAATGGGTGGGACAGATGTAGACAAGGCTTCAACAAATTACTATGTGTTTAAGGGGGTCTGCCCAGAGGGTACTTTCAGAGTTAAGGCCGTCAGAGAATGTCCAGTTTTTTTGGAGGGTGAAAGAGGTGATGATAAATCGGTTCGATCCTCCAGGTAGGGAAGCCCGCCTATAAGTCGGAATTTAGAAATAGACATAGGAAAGAAGGGGACATAGGTCTAGTTGTTTACGGGGAAGCGTTGAGATTAGCTGCCCGTAAGGCTTACCCTCATAGGCAACTTGAGTTGTTAGAAGGTGATTTAGTGTGATCAATTTATTGATGGTTTAGAATAACTATCGACGTCGGTAGGCTATGTTCAGTTCTCCCATGTTAAAACTCTAGATCAAGCTGTAAGTTCTGCTATCGGAGAGTATGAGTCATTTAGTGCGAGGCATGTAGGTTCAATTCCTGTACGGAAACCTAGGATTTAAATCCAGAAGCCCCAGCATTTGTACAGGGCAGTGTCAAAATGAGGCTGTTTAAACCTAGTGAGGTTAGTACAGAGCCAGGACTTAGCGTCACATTGATTTTAGAACAGTTTCCAAAAGTTAAATAGGAAGTTGAATTCCAGGGGTAGGAAATCAGCAGGCTAGATCTAAGAACCCTAGTGGTGTACCTGTATCACAGAGACATTGTTATGTTTGTGGAGAGTTAGGGCATTTGTCCTATGATTGTGCTAAAAAGGGTGGTGAGCCGAAGCAAGGTTTTTAAACTAGACAGAGCTGGTCTCGGGGCCAGAGTACCAGCTCCTATTTCTGGGGGAGGTGAAGGGCCCATTTGTTGTGTTGAATACCATTCAGCCGAGTTTGTTTTCTAGTGTGGGGAATAGGTAGTTCAAATCTTAGTTTTACTAGTAGACTCGGGTTTTCCTCGGTAACTTGTTAGATGTGGAGATATATAACAAGTTGAGGGGAGGGGAAGGCACAAGCCTGAGTTAAAAAGTTGTAATCTTAAGTTGTCAACCGCCTCGGGTAGTATCCTGATAGTTTTTGGGAAAGCAGATTTCACATTTAGTATAGGGAGTCAGAGCTTTGTACAGGGAAACAGTTGTTGCTACACTCCAAAGTTTACATGGGTATCCTAGGGATAGATTTCTTAAACTAGCCATAAAAGGAAATTTGAATTTTGGTGACAGATACCCTCCAGTTAGGAGGTCGTACAGTGAATCTAAATGCAGAGTCTGTAAGTCAGTGAGCACGCATTAGTAGTGTCTAACACAGTATCTATTCCCAAGAACTCTGAGTGTTATTTTGCGGGTTATGTGGATGGAAGATATAGAAGGTGAACTAGGCATTGATTGAACCTACCAAGTATTAGTGTACAATCATGGGCCTGTTGTTGGCTAAGACTTTGATATCACCCCAGAAGGGAAAGGAGGGTAACTCTGTCAGTTTTGAATTTGACTTCACAGGATATTAAGATACATGGGCAATACTTTTGTTGGTAATGTTCACTCTGTTGATCAAGTTACATGAGGGTTGTTGAGGAAAAGGTAGAGACAGGTTCGTGTCTTCCTGCACATTTACAGGATGTATTTGGATAGAACTTCTGATGAAACTTAGCACAGATCAGAAATCAGAGGGTTAGGGACTTATTACATGAATTTAAGGATATATTGCTGGTCCTGAAGGAAACTTTAGGGAACACTAAAACTGGTACGAGCATAGTATTGATAATCCCCCCCCCCCCCCCCCCCCCCCCTTACCCCCCCCAGGATTTTTAACCCCATTAAAATACCTCCTAGAAGGATATCTCCTGCACAGAAGGAAGTTGTAGAGAAGGAGTTGGATAGTATGTTTGCGGAGAGTAAGGTGTTATAAAAACCAGTTCTAGTCCATGGTCTGCTCCAGTTGTGTTGTTGTTCTAATAAGGATGGTTCCGTACGCTTTTGTATTGACTATAGGAAGTTGAACCTCAGTTAACTAGGAAGGATGCTTATCCGCTTACTACGATAGATGAGGCGGATAGAAACCTTTGTCGGGTTGAAGTGGTTTCATCAACACTAGGATCTGGCTTGTGGGTATTGGCAGTTGCAGGTACATGGAGGGAGGGTAGTAAAATCTTAAAAACTGCTTTTGCCACCCATAAGGGTTTGTATGAGTTTAATGTTATTGCATTTGGTCTATGCAAACGCCCCAGCTACTTTTTCAAGGTTCATGCAGTTGGTTTTAGGAGGATTACAGTGGTCCAAGTGTCTTTGCTATCTCGACGATGTTACATTTGTTTCGGTGCTTCATTCGAGTCTGCTATGTCCCAATTTGAGATGTGTGTCTTTTGAGTGTCTGCGTACAGCCAACCTGAAATTTAAACCGAAGATGAGGTAACTTTATTTCAAACTCGAGGATATCATATCTAGGCCATTATAGTGTCAGAAGCTTGTTATATGCTGTGACCCTGAGAAGGTTGAAAGCGGTCAAAGATTGGCCCCAACCTGCATCATCAACGAAAATTCGAAGTTTTTTTAGGCTTAGCGGGGTATTACAGGAAGCATATTTCCGTTGTTTCTGAAATCTCACAGTCCCTAAACAATGTTAAACTTGAAAGGGCTAGGTTGTTTTCATGGACCGAGAAATGGTCAACATGCATTTGAGACCCTAAAAGATTTGTTAGTGTCAAGTCCCGATTCTTGTCATATCCCCATAGTTCAGGCACATTTATTTTAGATTGTGATGCTAGCACTTTTTGGTATGGGTTGTACCCTTAGTCAAATTCAGAAGGGGGCGGAAAGGTGTCATCGGGTACGCCAGTAAAACTCTCAGTATAGGTACCAACAGATACTATTGTTACCACTCGTAGAAGAGCTACTAGCCGATTGTTACCTTTTTTGAAACATTTTAGGCATTATATCGCAGGTACCCATTGCATCATCCGTGTACGGGATCATGCAATCCTTAACATGGTTAAAAAACTTTATGAGCCAGAAGGGCTGTTGGCTAGGTGGATTTTGTGTTGTAGACATGTATGATTATGAAATCCCAGCATCGTCCAGGTCCTCAGCATGGAAATGCCTGACAGGTTATCACGTAGGCCTAGGAAACAGTGTGGCTTTGAACAGAGTGTCCCCGACTGTTGTAACTTCTTCTGTTCATGTTGTGCTCCTCAGGTAGACGTAACAATATATGTCTGAAATGGAGAGCCAGCAAACTTTTCTCAAATTGAGTTAGTATACATGGGGAGTTGTGAAGCTGAAGGCTGAAAAAGCTGAAGGGACCAAATTTTCGCTAAGTTTTAACAACTTAAGGCTGATAGGTTCAAACTAAACCAAAATCGAGATGAAATGCTTGGTTTTTCTTAACGAGGTGCGCTTTTATTTTGTCAAATGTGGGATAGAATTTCCTTACTAGAGGTTGAAGTTGTTATTTGTGGTAGATAAAGGCAAGATGGTAATAGTCTATACTGAGTTGACGCCCTGCTTTGTGTTAGTTGAGCAGATCTTGTATCAAACTTCATGGACCAGTCCCACACTGCAGGGCATTTAGGTAAAGATTAAAACTCTGTCACAGATACGGAGAAAGTTCTATTGGCCTGCCTGTGCTGATGATGTGAGAGGATGGTGCAGAAAATGCAATAATTTTGTGCACAGCGTAAAACCCGATTCCAGTATGAGGATAGGCCCCCCATTACAATCCCCACACAAGGATCAGGTTATCCCGTCCACTTGATAGGATCTCCATAGACTTTCTTAAAGTGGTATTCCTTGTAACAAAAACAAATGGTAACTGCTTGTATATTGGTGGTGTGTGATTATTTTTCAATGTGGGTTGAGGCATATGCACCTTCCCTAATCACATACAGCATTTACTGATGGCCTGACACAGATTTGTTCTGAATTTATTAGCAGATTCGGGGTCCCATTTGACGAGTTCTCAACTGATCCGGGGGCTGCAGAGTCTTGAAGGTCATTTATTTTCCCTTCTATGTCAGAGATTTGGGTATAGAAAAAAAGAAAGAACTTGTGGTTTCAGGACCCAACAAAATGGTCTAGGTAGTAGGAACGGTTTAACCGTACCCTTATCCAAATGCTAAGTTGCTTATGTAAAGCCTGAGTATGGACGGCTGAGGATGATCATTTACCGTATGTCCTTATGGCATACCGAGCAAACGCTGCTCAGAGAAGTACAGGCTGTCAGTCCGAACTTAGTCATGGTTAGGTAGAAGAAACAAAAACTGTCCATTAGATATAGTCATGGAGTTCCCTCCCCTGAACAACACCCTGTACTTGTCCCAATCTATGATGTGAATTGGCTTAGACATAGTATGTGTACAACGTTTGATTTTGTAGCTAAGCACCTACAGGAATCTGCAGAGCGTCAGAAAATTATTTTGACCAGGGACTTAAACCCTCGAGTTTATGGGTTGGGGATTTTGTGTGGAGGCTGGTATCCACCCCCACAGCAACTTTCATGTAAGTTAGGAAAGGTGGGCGGGTCTTACAAAATAGTGGAAAAAGCAGGTCTTCATTGGACAAACATCATACAGCTTAAAACCCAGCGCTCGTACGTCACATGTTATTCGATGTCGATCAATACCTTAAAACCCTATGAGGGGGATCACTTTCCTTTGGGCTTGGGAGGAGGAAAGAAGATGCTATATCTGAATCTCCCCCAGGTCAGCTCATAACAAGACGATGACACTTGACAAATTTGAAGACTTTGGCCATGACCTTGACAGTGACCGCGACATGGGTGGAAGTTAACCAATTCTCCTTCCTCCATACTCCAGTGAAGACAAAATTTAGTCGTTTCGGCCTGTGAGATCCGCCCACTATGTTCTATATAGCCCCACATAGAGACTCATGTGTTGTCTTGTCATTGTCTGTTGTTTTATGTTGTGCACCTGGTAAACTGTAAGTGAAAATATAGAAATAGAAAATAAAAAAATAAAAAAAAAAAATGATGGGAATATGTTGCAGTAGGTGTACAAACAGTATTACTAATTATGCCGTAAGTATATATAACAGCGATACTCGGTTATACGAACTCGAGGACCGAGATAAACCTTCGAGTTATCCGGAGTTCTTCGAATTAACGCGAGTTCTTAAAGTCTACTGACTATCTTCTTTAATTGGTTTTTAGAGATATATAGACTAGTTTCATGTCGTAAAACGATGCGAAAAAGTAGAGATGTCAAAATCACGATGGTAGTTGCCAAATTTATTAAGGGAAAATCAAAAATATATTTTTGGAAAAAAACCGTTTCTACGGCAGATGTATGAAAAGAAATCCCGGGCATTTTGGGCGATCTCGTTGTCAAAAAAAAATCTCATTACGAGTTAACAAAGTTTTATGTGTATGATTTTTTGTCTTTCGGGACCCAAAATTTACTTAGTATTATCCGAGTCCTTCAAGTTTTCCGGGATAAAAATTTCGGAATTATCAGAGTTCTTTAAAACAAACTATAAAGAGGAAATTCTGCCGGGACCGTCAAAGTAAACTTCGTATTAAGCCGGGATGTCGATGAACCGAGTTCGTATCACCAAGTTCATGTATTTTATATAATAGGCGACGTGTTAGTAGAGTTGTTTATCTAAGAATGCTGGTTGCCTGAGGGTAGGAAATTAATCATTGTTATCTTGTACTCATTGTGTTATTAATATTAAAGTTGTCATTGATTATTACAGTAGTAGAATTGAATTGGTACCAGAAGCACCTCGGTCTGTATAGATAGGTTATTTATTAAATTATTACAGATGTCAAATTCACGCGACGTGTTGCGAGGGTTACTGTGACGGAATAAGCGGAGGTCCATGGATATTTGATAGATAACCTGTTTAGGTGGAGGGGGATAATGACTTGTCCTGTGCCCAGTGCTGGAAATACGTTTTTCGAAGCCCTTACTATGGATATGCTTCGGCATTGGGTAGAAATACAACGCTCGTTACAGTGGTGAAATACTGGATGCCCGCAGCTGTCGGTTCCGCGCCACATTCGGAAGAAACCAGGGTTTGCCCGGCTCCTCAGGATGGTCCATTCACACTCCAAATACCGAAGCCCCAGGGCTGTATATTCGTGAGGTGGGACGAGATGATGACCGTCGCATACAGCTCCCCAGGCTCCGTCCAGATACCTTTTAAGTATGGACCCCTCCATTGGCCTGATGATGGATCTCCTCAAGTATATGTCGACGACATTGTGGCATTAGACTGGTTTTAAATGACATTTTTTCGTTTGATTGATCTGTTGTTGATTTTATGTTGTTGAATGATTAAATTGTTATATGTAATTGGCCAGTTTAATTGTTTTATATTTTTGATATTAATAACACTTTTTGATATTGAGTATACATACGCTGTGGTGTAGAGATATACATAACATATCCTATACTGGAACCATGAGGGTGAATAAATATTTTTTTTGTTGTTGGTAAAATTGTTTTATAACCGATTTACATAATGTTAATTGTTAATTTCTATTGTTTAATTGTCCATTGTTAAAGTAAATTTTGAATATAATGGGGTCCTTCCTGGCCAATACACCTTTCTAAATGATTGTTTGATTTGTTATTTATTAGGAAAATGATTATTTTCCTAAAAAGGTGAAGGTGGTGTCTGTGGAAGTTCGCTATGGAATGCAATGATGTGGGCCTACTGGATGCGCCGAGAGTATGTGATTGGAGCTAGTGTGTGTATGTGTGCTGTTATGTGGGAACGATTGTGAGTTAGGAGTTGAGAATAGTTTTACCTGTAAATATAATGATTTTATGTTGTTCGTCGCTGGGATCGCTCGTCTGTTGTGTACTATGTCTACCATGTAGTACGTGTGTATTTCCGTTCGTGCGTTAGATGTCGTTGTGATTGGAAATGTAAGTGAGGTGTGGGTGCGTCTATCTGTCGGCGCCGGTGATTGGCCAGCTGGGATCAATATTAACCACTGGCGCACGTGTGACCGCTGGGCAGTCTAAAGTAGCTTCGTTGAGCTGGG
>NW_027187767.1:0-63578 GCF_041381155.1 Argopecten irradians
GCAAAAACACAGGCATCCAGAAAGTAACAACTTTCTCTTTCCGTGTATAGGAGTTACAGGTAAAGATATTGTTGTGTATTTGTATGATTCCATGCATGATGTTCTCCTAGAAAGTACATTGGTTCCATTACATGGAATGGTTCCCTCTCCTGTTAGCAATATTAACTTAGTTGCAATTTTAGTGTCATGGCTGGTTGTCAATCATAAGTACCTGTGTGATGGTGTAATGGAAGAAATGAAAACAATGAAGGCAGATTTTTTTTCACAAGCAAAATCAAAACTAAGCATTTATGAAACACAGTTAAAATCTGGTGAAGTTGGAAATGCCTGTTCCACAGTTGATCTTGGAGGCAAAATGACAAATCTTCATCATCCATCATTAGTTGATTTGAAGAAAAGAAAGAGATTGGTTTTTCTGGAGCCAAGTGATCAGTAGAATTACTATACATGTAGTTACACTGATCTATAGGAATTTGTGATCAAACTAAGTTATGATACATACTGTATTAATACTGAACTCTTTCAGTACTTAACTAACTTTGTATTCTTTCCGGATTTAAAATCATTTTTATGAATTATCCAAAATTTGCATTAAGAATCAATATCATTGTGCTTTTTCGTCATCAGCTGTTGACTGCTGGCAGTAAATTTTTCACATTTTAAACTTCTCAAGTTTTATTAGTAGAATTAAGCTGAAACTTGCCTGATATGATCATGACATGTTCCCAACCAAGTATTTTTAGGTCATTTGACCCGGAGGGTCAGGATGACCTATAGTCGTCATGTTTCATGTTTTAACGTCCGCCTTGCGTTAACTTTTCACATTTTGACTTCTTCTCAAGTTCTACCAGTGCGATTTAGCTGAAACTTACATGAAATGATCCTGTCATGGTCCCAACCAAATGTTGTTATTTTTCGGGCCAATCCGAAATACAAGATGCCGCCACAGCCCCATCTTGAAAACACATTTTGAACTTCTTCTCAAGTTGTACCAGTGTGATTTAGCTGAAACTTGCATGAAATGATCCTGACATGGTCCCGACAAAGTGTTGTTATTTTTCGGGTCGATCCAAAATCCAAGATGGCCGCCACAGCCGCCATCTTGAAAACACATTTTGAACTTCTTCTCAAGTTCTACTGGTGCGATTTAGCTGAAACTTTCATGAAATGATCCGGACATGGTCCATACAAAGTGTTGTTTATTTTTCGGGTCGATCCAAAATGCAAGATGGCTGCCACAGCCGCTATCTTGAAAACACATTTTGAACTTCTCAAGTTCTACAAATGCGTTTTAGCTGAAACTAGCATGAAATGATCCTAATATGATCTGGTTGATCCCAAGTCAAAAGTGGCAACCATGACACCATATATGATTAATTTGACTATTGCCGAGGTAGTCAGATGACTGTTAAGGCCTTGGACCTCTTGTTATTTTTCGGGTTGATCTGAAATCCAAGATGGCCACCACAACCACCATCTTGAAAACAAATCTTAAAATTCTTCTTCAGTTCTTGTGCGATTTAAGTGAAGCTTGCCTCAAATGATGCTGACATGTTCTCGATGAAGTGTTGTTTTTTCTCAGGTCGTTCCAATATGGCCGCCCAATGTAAGCCGCATGAAAAACACATTTTACAGTTTTTCAGCTTTAGTGTTGAAAATTTGTTTGAATGTAAAGAAGGGCTGCCTAAGAAGTCTTGTTCTTTTAGACTTCTAAAAACACAGTGCACTGTCTTTCCCAAATCCAAGATCGATTTCAAAGTCACCATTTTGAAACATTTTGTTGTCCGTCTGTCCATCCGTCGGTCCATCTGTCTGTAGACACAATTTTGTACACAGAAGCCTGACATAAAAAAGGGAAGTTAAGTAAACTATATAATGTTCTTCAATGTCCCATATTAATGGAGTTATTACTAAATTTGTGCAGCAGGGTATTAGTCGTCTGCTCTGGCGACAGTTCTAGTTTCAAGGTCACACGAGTCAAAATGGCTACACTCTTTAAACAACTTCTTGTGAATAACTTAGAGGCTTCTGAGAGACTTGATATTGGGCAGGTAACATGCTGGGATGAAAGTGTGTGACTTTGGCTCGGGTATGTGAAATTTGTGTTGAAGTGAAAGCCAGTAAGAAACATGACAATATTTTGGAATCCAAAGTTTTAGAGCAAATCTTTGCTGAAGCTATAACTAATGGATTTGCACAGCTAAACAGAAATGAAAGTGCCCTATTAAACTTCTTAATTCCAACAATTGAGTTACATCAGACCAAGTATCTGTTTGTTTATATGACCCAGATGCTGACTGCTTGCTTTTATCAAGTGAGTGGCTGCCGTTATGGATTCCAGAAAAGGAAATTCTAACAAATGAAATAATTGTTGTTGTTTAGCTTTTTTGGAACTTCACTGTTTTCACTGCACAAAAGGTGGCTGCCAAATATGATCTTGATAAGTCAGGTTTGCATAGTGAGTTTAAAAAGTCATCTGCAACATTACAGAAAGGTAGAAACTAAAGAAAGTTTTGCTTCATCTTCTGTACCCTTGAAATATAGCTTTTGTCCTAATAGCAAATGAGCTTATTTTGTGGTAAGTGGATGGTTCCATATGCCAGTCATCCTGTATTGGGTGTAATTTTTTTATTCAAATCATCTTATCGAAGGGTCCTAGTTGTGCATATTTCGTTACTTATATCATCAACATTCACTTGTTTGCATATTGTTATGTCATATGACATTCAAATGATTTTATTTACATTGTCACCTCACAGTAAGTATATGTTGCTTCTAAATCAAATAATTTCTTATATTAACATTGGCAGTTAGGCTCTGGCGTACTATTATCTTCATCAGAGTTCAAGAGGTCACAAAAAGACTGGGTCTATCATGTCAATGTGAGAAAATTGATCAATATGAAAATATATTCTAATCAGAATATTTGAAATGGATTTAAGTGTTATATTTATGATTGTATATAAATATTCAGCTTTATGAGAGAATTTTTCATGTATCTTGGTACTGTTATTGTTTAGTCGGTTGCCCTTGGCAACACACCGGAAGCAGGTGGCACCCATTATTTCCCGCCAAATCATATGCTGTTCCATCATAATTTTTTTTCTATGCTGACATAATAATGTTTTATTTCATACTTTATATTTTTTTGTTATAATGGGGATGACTGGTAAAATGTAAATATAAACATTGATTGCCATATTTTTTTTTTGACATGCATTGGTGTGTAACATACATTGGATGTTCCAGCATATCTATCATGGTGCCCTAGATATTGCATGTCAAAAATATGACAATCAATGCTTAAATCAAAACAATATTACAGGGCAGAATTCCCATCCATTGCATATCTTAAAGTTAACAGAGACATGTCAGTGATTTTTTAAAGGTACATTTGGGGCTGAATAAAGGCCCCTTCCCCTAGAGAAATTTTGCTGTATTTTCCCAATTTTATGTAAATATTTTCCCAAATAAAGAAAAACTCTTTAAAATACACATATTTCAAGAAAAATACACTGTACATTTTTCCCCTTTTGAAAAGGTACAGGCCCCTGAAATTATTGAATAAGAAAATCACTGCATGTTGAAACACTACTGCAGGACAAAAATCCTTAATTTTGTCTTGAAATACACTTAAACCGCACTTAATTTCTTAAAAATCTTAAAAATGACTCTTAAAATTTGTTTCTTTATTTTTAAGGATAAAGAGCACATGCTTTGAATTTTCCCTTAATATCACCATTTAAGGATATTCAATTGTAAAAGTAAGAAGCATTTAAGCATATGTTTATCTACTTAATTTTTTAGAGTACTTATTAAATACTGAAATCTCGTTTGCTTTTCGTTTAAGGTGTGTTTAAGGACACTTATTTTTTATGTTAACACTATAATTAATAACCCTCAAATTATTTAAGTCTTGCAGTAACTTGACATGCAAGTTTTAATAGTCCTCACTTTTTTTAATGACACTTAAAATACATGATGTATTGGGATATATATAATTTCATTTTTAAGAGTACTTAAATCTATCAATTAATGAATGTGGATTGATCATCGCGATATCCTTGTTCAAAATTCTTCAGAGGCTTTATTTACAGAATCCTTATTTAATTCTATGGAACCAATTGAAAGGATACTCATGAACATCATTAGAATTACAACCATGGTCGGGAAGTGAAACCATGGTTGTAATTCTAACCATGGTGAGAAATGAAAATGACCATGGTTATAGTGACCATGGTTGGCAATGGTCACGATCTAGATTTGATCAAATTGCTTAATTACTGACCATGTTCCATTAATTTGTTTTGAAAGTTGAAGATTTATATATCCATGGTTATTTTACAAGTTGTATCTTCTGATTAAAACTTCTAAAAGTCCTAATATCATTTCCTATCTTCCTGCTTATAAGTTTGAAGTCACATGACTTGTCACATGACAACATGATCGAGTCACATGACTTCTATAAGTTTCCCGCCAAAACAGTCACCATCAAAAATGGCTGCTGTGTCTGTTGGAGTGTGGAAGGAGAAACATCTCTCTTCTTAAAATGGAAGTTTTGGCCAATTAGTGAAAGGATTATCTTATTCCTGAATGTCTGTAAGTAGAGATGAACACTTTCAGTAAGTTTTGATTGTCTGCAATTCTTTATCAACATGAAATTGTTGCACACTGATATTGTGTTCCTATAATGCATATAATTTTTTTATAGGTTTGTGTATTTGTCAATTGTTATTGAGTTATATTGCCCATATAAGCTATCAAACTTTATAACTATAGGTTTATTTCAGACAAATACTAATTTACTTGGAATGTATTGTGAAATCAATTGCTGCATATCTCTGATAAAAGATTTTCTTAGCACTTATCTGTAGTAGTATTAAAACATAATGAACACAGTAAAATGTTGGTGATTCCAAGTAAAACTATTCTGTTGTTATACATCAATATATGGATTATACCTATTGCCATCACTATTTGTTTCAACAAATATTGAATTGAGTAATAATATCAGGATTCCAAGAGAATTTCCATTGGATTGATAGAAATTTCCATAGATATTTACCACTTGAATCATATTGGAAATATCACTTAACCAGTGAAATTCTGCCAAATTTTACTGTTTCACTGTTCCACGGGAATTTTACTGAATATACCACTGAAATCCCAAGGAAAATTCCACCGGAATTAAGTGAAGCTTTTTTTTGCCACTGGCAGCATATATATATATATCAGATTTATTTTTAGGAATTACAATATGCATATGTACATCAAATGAAATTTTAAGTACCCTTACTTAAATAAATTAAGTGACTACAAAAAGAAATGCATTGGGTTATTTTGAGTGCTCTTAAAAAGGGTGCAAAATGTTTTAAGAACCCTTACTTAAAATTATATGACCATTGAAAGAAACGTCTTTTGGATATTTTAAGTGCACTTAGTTGGGGAGTTCTTGTCCTTAAATTGCTCTCAATATACATGTAATTTTAAAATAAGATTTAAGTACCATTAATATTGTATAGTTTAAGTGTAGTCTAAGTGTCCTTACTTTTTTTACACCCTTATTTTTAAGTGTGGAACTATTTAAGAGCACTTAAAATTTATCTAAAAATTGTAAAATTAAGTGTCCTTATTTTTTTCTTTTTAAGTACATATTGTGATTCTTAAATTTCTTAAATTAAAAACCTCCAATTTAAGTGTCCTTAACTTTTAAAGAATAAGTCTGGTTGATCCGAATTTAAGGACCCTTGATGTATCAATATTAAGAGCAGAAATTAAGACAAAATTAATGACAAATTTAAGAAAAATTTAGAGAAAATTAAAGTGCTCAATTTAAGGGTGATTTAAGGGGCATGTCCTGCAGTAGTGAAAAACAAAATGGTTACAGTAATTAATGAGACGCATTCCATCTGAAATAAAAGACTAAATTTACTCTTGATTTCATTTCATGCGCTCATAAAAACGTTGGCTGCATAATAACAAATATATTGTAGCAGTAATAAGTAAATGTTTACGCAATTGTTTTAGGGTAATTGAAAATTATAGTGCATATCTTACGCATGTACACACAGCTTCATTGGAGCACTGAGGTCAACAGGTCAAGTTTTGTAAAATCCCTAGTTTTATTGTGATTTTAATTTGCTATCATATTGTATAATTGAGAGATGCAGAGGGAATAGAAGGAAAGTCAGGCCTTAAATATATACTTGTCATGTCATAATGGTCCTATTTTGCTTTCTTTCTTTTTTCAGTCTTTACACAATCTAAGTATTCATTTTGGCATTTAATGATCAATAATTGATCATTAACTGCCAAAATGATTATCATTTGGGTCAGCATATCCACATACATTTTATTGTATGACTCAGCAGTGATCCTTTAGTTTGAACTTTTTTATTATACATCTTGTATATATCATAATTATATTCTTATAATAAGTGTTGAATTTTATTGTGATTTTATTTGTAAATTATCTAGATTCCAGATTTATGTAATCTTTTTATACAACCTGTAAATAGTAACCTTATTAATTTTCGATTTTAATATGTTATCAATTTTAAGATATATTATACATGTCATTTTTGCTCAGTTGATTTACAGCTACATTTACTTTATTGTGTTTTTCTCCGTAAAATTATATCGTACTCATTTCCATGACAGGTACACTTTTGTACTTCAAATTAGCATAAATATACAGTATGTATCTTATAGTAGTTTGACTTTGTGTTGGCCAGATGACTGAAATTCAGGCTCTTGTAAATTTTGTATCTTTGGAGTAACACATTGTAGCCCATCATCATCAGATAGTGGGTTATTTAGATTGTCTGTTGTCTGTGAACTAACTCTATAGCTGTCTCCATCTGTCTGTAAACAATACTTGCTACTGTACATCTCTCCGAATTCATATAACCAGAAACATATATACATATGTTTCTGATATAACGCATCCCCTTATCCCTTCTTATATGCATACTGTATTTTTGGAGTGATCTTAAGGCAATATATAGTATGCCTAATAGCCTGTATATCACATGTAGGTATACTTGAACATAACTTATATAAGTTGATTAAAAGTGTCTGTTCTATGCATCAGGCCTTACATTAAATATTACTGTTGGCAGACTCATAGATTATTGGGCTGTACATTCCAGTTTGTCATGGAAATGGTGGCTATTGATTATAACATGCAAATATGGCATATATGGAGGCGTCCCAATTTATACCAATGTTCATGTTCCATGTTATAATGTCATCTGAACATAAGGCGATTAATGTTTTTAATAATGTATTTGGGACAAAACATGCAGATTTGTGGACTTGTACTTAAACTACCAAATACAGCTGTGGAACATATTTTCTCAAAACTAGCCTTCGTTTCATGCTTAGTGTTCCTAAACCATAGCTATATTCCATGTTTGCATCATATAAACAACAACCGCAATTTGCATGACAAGGTCAAAACGGAATCAATGTGTATGCCTTTATAAAGTTGATTATTAATTTAATTTGGTCAGATCAGCGCTCCTTGTACATGCTGTAAAGACTAGTTAACATAACGGCATGATTATTTGGTGAACCCCATAGATGTTCTAAACTTAAATTTGCGATTCTTAGGTCACCTGACCATATGTCTTACATGACTCTTTGTGACCTATTACGATAGACTTTTGTCCATCATCATGCGTTGTCTTTAACATTTCCTTGTGAAATCATTATTTTAACCATCATTAATGATTTATTTAATTATCTATATTTTTTGTGTAGAAATTGAAGCTAAAAATTTAAATCAGTTTGAACCATGAATGAATTTTTAGATCATCTGACCGGGAGATCAAGTAAGTTTTACTGGAACTTGCCTGATAGATCCTGACATGATCCTGACCATGTTTTGAAACTGTCCTTGGTTCCAATTTAATTTTGTTTTTTTTTATTGGTTGTTTTTGTTTTTTTTGTGTTTTTGTTTCTAACTTCAAAATTCAAGTATATTTCAACAGCCATCTTGTAAACACATAATGAAGTTTAACCATTTACTGTCAAAATACAGGGGCTGTGACCTGTGACGGTGAAAATGATGCAATTCATGTGCTTCATGTAAATTTGCAATTAAATTCAACAATATCCAACATTTCTAAAATAAACTGATTATCCTTGATGTCTAAATTATGTTCGTAAGCACATTTTGACTCGCATCTCCGATACGGTTCACTTGGCCGCCATTATACTTCTAGTTACTTTACCATATTTGGATTGCCGAGGGTTGACGCCCAAAATCTTTCACGAGGGTTGAGATATCCTTGTCCACTTCACAGACCCATGTTTGATTCTTTTTCTCCCATACTCAGTAGAAAAAAATGACGAAATTCCACTTGGTTTTCAGTTTTTTCATCGCAGCATTATCGCAGGAATGTCATTATGCGTCAAAATTGATGAAGTCATCTACAATGTGTGCCGCAGTTACGCCGCATGTATTGATGACGTCACGTTATTGTCTAGCGCGTGTGAGCTGTCTTACACCCCCCTGTGTAAGATAGAGTTATCTTTTCCCTAGCAACCGCGGGATATCCCTGTGAAAATATGGGAGAAAAAACTGTGCTTACACACAATTTTTTACTATGAAAGATGATTTCACAGATTTTTTTAACTTGAGTTTGAAAAATTATTTTGGGTAAAATCCAAATGATACTGGTATTTTTTCTGTGTTTTTTTTATCATTATTATTATTATTTTTGAAGAGATTTTACATGGGTTCAAAGAGCATTTACATATAACATTCATATTCACTTTTTTAATATACATATATTATATATACTTTTGATATCTCTAATATTGTAAACCAAATTGTTAACACAGGCTGTAATGCACTCTCAAGGTGTTCCTTGAAAAGACAAAGTTTTACTCTCTCTCTAAATATATATATAATTATTATATGCATTGTATATAATAATTAGTTTATTTAGTGTGTCGCGTTTTCTTTATTTCATATATAAACAATGTACACATAGCTCGACTGAATTATATCATATCTGAAAAGGAGCCAGGAATAAAAACCAAAAAACTAGTTGCCGTTTAAACAAAGTGGTTTACAGTACTAGGTATTCTCTATACAATATGATAGTACATTTCTTTAGTTTTAATTGAAAGATTAAAGACATTAATTTGCAAGTTGCACCCTTTAGAAAAGCAGAAGAGAGATGAAGTAAAAAGGAAGAATACATGTAGTAGAAAGAAGTGAGAGAAAGAAGAAGTGGCAATGGACTGACAAGGCTCATCATTCTCAATGAGATTCATAAAATCATATGTAAAAAGATAAGATACCACACAAAGATCATCACTATTTCCAAAGCTAAATATTAAATTGGGACCTTACACAGTGATGATTGATGAGCAGGCAGTTAAAGCATATTAAGAGAAAAATTTTAAAAAGTACCTTTATTCTAAAAATCTTTCCCCTTTTCTCCAGTCATTGACAAATTTCATAATACATGTATGTGTTTCACCCTTGGTGGTTGTTATGTATTTTTCAGTTCTGTACATAGCCTTCAAAAGATTTTTTTAACACATTCATTGATAAACCAATTTGGAGACATCAATATATCTAGCACTATAAAACTATAAATATATTGCTTTAGCACTAAAATGACAACATTATCTGTATAATTTTTACAGTTAGAGAGTCCAAAAATGAAAGATTCCTTATTAAACGTAAATGGAATTAAAAGCATCTCTAATATGGATTCAAAATTTGATAGGAAATTCTGAACATTTTCACAGTCCCATAATGTATGAACCAAGTTTCAATTTCAGTTTTACACTGATGAGAGTAAGGAGTGTCTACAAGGCTATTTTAAACAGATATGAATTTGTGGTTAAAATATACTGATTAATTCTAAACTGAAGCCACTGCAATTTTGTGCTTCTGGTACTGATAAAAGGAATAATGTATTTTTGTCTCCATTTTTGATTGTCAAAACCAAAAACATCATCCCATTTTTTTCTTCCTGTAGCAACAGTATTATTCTGGTTAAGTACCTTATAAAAAATCACTTGCTCCTTTTTCGGGATGAATAGGTTATTTAAAATCCTATTGGAAATTTCATCTGATGAAAAAGTTTTTTTTTAATGACATTGATTACACCTTGATATGTAAGAAAATCTGTATGCATATTAAATTTCTGATTTAATTCGTATAAACTGTAAAACACACCATTTTCACTATTTTTTATCATATTATTCAGGACTAAAATACCCTTCTGAAACCCTTCTTTATAAAAAAAAACTTCTGTTGTTAATTTGTATTGTTTTATTATGCAATATAGGAACTTTAAGAACAATATCATTTTTCTTTTTAATGTTTTCAGACTTTGAAATAAGTTTACACCAACTTTTGAAAACATCTTTCCAAAACAGGTTTTTAGGTCACCCGAGACGAAGTCTCATGGTGATCCCTTACAGAAATATAAGGCCTCTGCAATATTGCTGCAATACATACTTTTCGTATGCAAATGAGTTTGCCGCACCATAGCTGCACATACTTGTCGCACCAAAGCTGCACACACTTACCGCAACAAAGCCTTATAGTTGCAGCAATATTGCGGCAATACATACTTTTCGTATGCAAATGAGTTTGCCGCACACACTTGCCGCACCATAGCTGCACACACTTGCCGCACCAAAGCAGCACACACTTGCCGCACCAAAGCAGCACACACATTTACCGCAACAAAACCGCACATAGTTGTGGCACCATATTATTATATTGCAGCAATATTGCTGCACACTTAAGCTTTCTGTAAGGGCGACCTATTCTAATCGCCTTTTGTCCGTCATCGTCCGTCGTGCAACGATAAACTTTTTTATTTTCGACATCTTCTCCAAAACCACTGAAGCAATTTCAATGAAATTTTGCACAAACCTTCTAAGGCATAAGGTCAATCAAAATTGTGAATTGTATGACCCCCACCCCCCAGGGGGCTGTGGGAGGGGTAAAATTGACTAAAATTTAAAAAAAATATTGTTCTCCACTCACAGATATGGTAGAATCAAATACTCTTCATAGATAGAAAGGTCTCGAGGCCTTCTACAAAAATAATGAATTATATGGCCCAGGGTCTCAGGTTTTCCCCTGGGGTGGGGGTTTAAGTTTACTATAGTTTATATAGGGAAAACACATTTTGTAGCATTATTTGGTCATTTGTAATAGGAAAATAATCAAACGTCGTCAGAATTATCCATATGAAATGGCCATTGAATCCTATATAACAAATTTTTCTATGACTGACCCCAGTGGCCTTAGGGGCCTGGCCAAAACGGGGTCAAATTAGCTAAAACTTCAAAAATCTTCTTCTGAAATTCTGGAACTGGTAGAAATCAAATACTCTTCATAGATGGAAAGTTCATAAGGTTCTTTACAAAAACTGTGAATCATATGACCCTGGGGTCTCGAGTTTCTCCCTAGGGAGGGGGTCAAGTTTACTATTATAATAGTTTATAAAGGAAAAATACATTTATGAACATTATTTGCATAGTTTTCATAGGAAATTAAGTCAGACTGGGTTAGAATTATTAGCCTCAGATATCTTTATAACATTCTTATTATCAATATTTGTCATAGATGACCTTTAGGGGCCATGAGCGTGAGGGGCATAAAGGGGTCAAAATGGCTAAAATTTCAAATATCTTCTTAATTCACAGTTTTGATGGAACCAAATAAATCTTTTCATATGATTAAAAAAGTCAAATTTATAAAATCACCTGATGGACTTCAGGGGCTGGTGGGCCATTTATTATACGGGTTTTTATATGTATTTGTTTTCCAATTCTATGTATCCGAACTTCAGGTGACCGTTAAGGCCATGTGCCTCTTGTTGGACTTTTTGAAATATTAATCACATAACCTCATGAGCTGATCGGTTTTCTAATTTACCTTATCCTTGTTATAAATACAAGCTCCATTTTTCACTCTGATTGTGTACAACCTATGTATACATGTTAGTATTCAGAGTCAACATTAGGTTTCTAAATAAAATCATTTTTATGTCCACCCATTAATATACTTTTTTAGTTCTCATCTCTTTTTATCTTCTCAGATTTTACTCATTCTAATAAACAGTTATAGAGTTCTGTTTAATTTTTTAAAAGCCCACCATCTTCAGATGGTGGGCTAATCAAATCGCTTTTCGTCCGTGGTCCCATCGTCCGTCCGTCCATCCGTTAACAATTCTTGTTACCGCTATTTCTCAGAAAGTACTGAAGGGATCTTTCTCAAATTCATATGTAGGTTCCCATAGGGCTCTAGTTGTGCATATTGCATTTTGGGATCAATTGGTCAACAAAATGGCCGCCAGGCAGCCATCTTGGATTTGATAGTTAAAGTTTGTAACCGCTATTTCACATGTTGGTTCCCCTCTATGTGTCTCCAGTATTAGAAAAAGGGAGTCATTTTGACTTTAATTATTGACCCTTGACAAACAAAAGCCATCTTAATTAAGGCAAAGATATGAAATTACTAGTGAATATCTTAATTATTTGATTTCTATTTAAGGTTTAATAAATTTTCATAATTGTAAATTTTCATGTCCATGTATCATGAATTAGTCAGTCCAAATTATTTTATTTCCATTATCAACCAAAAAAACATGGCCATGGAATGCTTTCCACTTTAGTTCTGGTATTAATTCATGGCCATCATTATTAAAATCAATGGCCATGAAGTACTTCCTTTTACCTAATCTAAAATTCATTGTCATCATTAACAAATCAATAGCCATGAATCTCAAATGAAAAAGTGATCATTACAGAAATTCATGGCTATTAACTTAAAATGATATCTTTCAATAATGATTTCATTTATTATTCATAGAGCCATTGTCAATAGTCATGGGAGATTCAAATAATTCATGGGCCATGATATTGATTTTTCATGGGATTTAAAACAGTTAAGGAGTGAAAAAAAAAAAAAATTCATAGCCAGATTCATGGGATGTAGGAAATTTCATTGCATTTTCATGTGTATTTCATAGCTTTTTCATGGTATTGATGTACAGTAGTGTCAGATGCTGCGATAGCCAATCAGAGACCCTGTTACTTATGGCGCTGGGTACTTCACAGCATCATACACCTGCTGCGTGACCTACTAAGCCAGAGAGCGAGCAATTACATCAGTGACACCCCCAACACCTGTTGTAGTTTGACAGTAAACCCAAAACGCCTTTCCTATTCAAATTCTGCCAAGGTCTCAGATGGCTGTTAAGGCATTTTTGGCCTCTTGTTGAAATCTATTCTGGAGCATTATTTTGTAAAGCATACCTATAAAGGTATCTGATGTTGTAAATGGATGGTGTGGTTTTCATGGTGCTATAGATTTTGGGGTCATGCCATTATAGGTAAAATTAAGGTACATCAGGTAAATCTTTAGGGGTCATGTGATCAAATATATTTTTTAGCTCACCTGGCCGAAGGGCCGGTGAGCTTATGTCATTGGCGCGGCGTCTGTCGTCCGTCGTCCGTCGTCCGTCGTCCGTCCGTCCGTCCGTCCGTCCGTCAACATTTCCTTTAAATCGCTACTAGTCATATAGAGTTCTGGATGGATTGTAACCAAATTTGGTCACAAACATCCTTGGGGGAGGGGGAACAGAAACTTGTATAAATTTTGGCTCTGACACCCCGGGGGCAGGAGGGGCGGGGCCTCACAATAAGGGAAATAGAGGTAAATCCTATAAATCGCTACTTGTCCTAGAGTTCTGCATGGATTTGTAACCAAATTTGGCCACAAACAGCCTTGGGGGAAGGGGAACAGAACTTGTATAAATTTTGGCTCTGACCCCCAGGGGCAGGAGGGCGGGGCCCAAATAGGGGAAATAGAGGTAAATCCTTATAAATCGCTACTTGTCCCAGAGTTCTGCATGGGATTGTAACCAAATTTGGCCACAAACATCCTTGGGGGAAGGGGGAAAGAACTTGTATAAATTTTGGCTCTGACCCCCTGGGGGCAGGAGGGGGCAGGGCCCAATAGGGGAAATAGAGGTAAATCCTATAAAACGCTACTTGTCCTAGAGTTCTGCATGGATTGTAACCAAATTTGGCCACAAACATCCTTGGGGGGAAGGGGGAAAGAAGCTTGTATAAATTTGGCTCTGACCCCCCGGGGGCAGGAGGGGCGGGGCCCAATAGGGGAAATAGAGGTAAATCCTATAAAACGCTACTTGTCCTAGAGTTCTGCATGGATTGTAACCAAATTTGGCCACAAACATCCTTGGGGGGAAGGGGAACAGGAACTTGTATAATTTTGGCTCTGACCCTTGGGGCAGGAAGGGCGGGGCCAATAGGGGAAATAGAGGTAAATCCTATAAATCGCTACTTGTCCTAGTTAGTTCTGCATGGATTTTGTAACCAAATTTGGCCACAAACATCCTTGGGGGAAGGGGGAAAGAACTTGTATAAATTTTGGCTCTGACCTCCCGGGGGCAGGAGGGGCAGGGCCCAATAGGGGAAATAGAGGTAAATCCTATAAAAACGCTACTTGTCCTAGAGTTCTGCATGGATTGTAACCAAATTTGGCCACAAACATCCTTGGGGGAAGGGGAACAGAACTTGTATAAATTTTGGCTCTGACCCTTGGGGCAGGAGGGGCGGGGGCCAATAGGGGAAATAGAGGTAAATCCTATAAAATCGCTACTTGTCCTAGAGTTCTGCATGGATTGTAACAAAATTTGGCCACAAATATCCTTGGGTGAAGGGGAACAGAACTTGTATAAATTTTGGCTCTAACCCCCCCTGGGGGCAGGAGGGGCGGGGCCCAATAGGGAAATAAGAGGTAAATATTCAAATTCCTTCAGAAAAGAAACAATGAACCTGTATTCAGAACATGACTTGACATTACAAACCAGGTGAGCGATACAGGCCCTCTGGGCCTCTTGTTTAATGTTATTGGGTCGAGAGCTTCATTTGGATTTACATGTTGCATAAATGAAGGTTGTACATGTGTGGCCCCCTTGAGGCCAAAATTCATGGAACATTGAACATTCATGATGTAAATATCGTGTTCAAGCACTGCATGCATTATGTGACATGTATTGTTTCAAGATCAATGAGGAAAGTGAGACATGGAGTATGTGGATCTTTGTAAGCTTTCATATGGAGCTTGGAAGGGAATGGTGTGTTAATGTATTTGATATAATGTTTTCATGTTAATGAATGTATGAGATTTAACTGTACGTAAGGTGGAATGAAGGACTAAGTGAAGTGCATTATTATATGTTATTGTTTATTCATTAATGTTTGTATATTACTCCATGCCTGTACAATTATGAATAAATGATCAATCTTGCATGCGATCAGTTCTTCTCTATGCTGTTCCACTATCACATTCGGTGTATATATGTTACAGATTTGTGGCACTCAAAATATAGTATTTATATGAAATAAAATCTACTTCGTGGAGTTTATATTACAAATTTGCGGGTAGGAGATCAAGGTTGTGTCTTTGTTCTTTGTCCCTTCGGTGATTTGTACTTTGTTTGGGACTAGTAAATAAACACGGGAACTTCAGAGCACGTGCTAATGGATCATGACTCCATCATACATGAAAACAGTGGTGTGTAGGGGCATACACATAATTGTGTAACTTCGTGACATTCATATTTGACCTTGAACCTCTTTTCTCTGTTTGATGGTCGACATTAGAATAATGACCTAATGGTTTGCGCTTTACACCAATTAGGTTAACAATAATCCCTCTTAGGAATAACATAGAACGCTTCAAAGTCAACCTTATATAGAGGGATCTAAAACATGAAGTGGCTATGTGATATGATATTTTATCGAGTTCAATCATTTTGTTATGCCACGAGCTTTTTGGCTAATGGCATTATCGTTTTATTTCTAACGAGTTTGAGAAGTTTTCCAGATACTACTTAGTCACAAGTGGCTATAGATTTTGTTTGTTCACTATACTTTTTAATTAATAGAATTATAAGTAATAACTAGAGTATTTTGTATCTGTATAATAATCCGTCTTGGTTGTGACCTTTCTGTCTACTGATAACAATCATGCGAACGTCATATTTTAGATTTATGACATCAAAATTTACCTGATGACGTCACAATAGTATTACACATGTGTCTTACGATATTTATGATCATGGCTGGACGGGATTAGTTATGTGATAAGTTACACTCTCAATATACGGTACAGGATGTTCTTATAAAATTATCTCTTTCTATCTCCATTGTATACATTGGTCCTTACTGCTAGGTCCCTGTACGTGTGTATTAATGTCTAGCCCAAAGACACCATTTTCAGAATAATGCAATTCACTGGTTCTCAATCTCAGTATGTCGGTCCTAGGCCCACCTCCTCAGTATGTCAGTCCTAGGTCATACTACTCAGTATAATGTCAGTCCCTAGGTCACACCACCTCTGTTTGTCAGTCCTTGGACTCACATACTGAGGAGTTGATAGGTACTGTAGGGTGGTGACTGACTGACATACTAGGGTGACCTAGGACTGACCATAGCTGAGGGTAGGACTAGACATTATACTGAAGGTGGTGACCTAGGACTGACATCATACTGAGGGTGGTGACCTAGGACTGACATCATACTGAGGGTGGTGACCTAGGACTGACATTATACTGAGGTGGTGACCTAGGACTGACATCATACTGAGGGTGGTGACCTAGGACTGACATCATACTGAGGGTGGTGACCTAGGACTGACATCATACTGAGGGTGGTGACCTAGGACTGACATCATACTGAGGGTGGTGACCTAGGACTGACATCATACTGAGGGTGGTGACCTAGGACTGACATCATACTGAGGGTGGTGACCTATGACTAGGGGTGGGGGGGGGGGGTTGACTGACTGACATCATACTGAGCGAGGTGGGTGTACCTAGCGACTGACATGTATTTTTTTTTTTTACTGAGGGAGTGTGGACCTAGGACTGACATCATACTGAGGAGTGGTGACCATGAGCACTGAATCAGATGAGGTGTGAACATAGACTGGACTCATCGATACTGAAGGTGGTGGACATGAGCACTGACATCATATACTGAGGGTAATGACCGTTAGGACTGGACATACTGATGGAGGTTGACCTAGCACTGAATTTCTATACTGAAGGTGGTGAAATAGGGACTGACATCATACTGAGTGTTGGTGACCTAGCACTGATGACTTCAACTGAGGTGGTGGTGACCAAAAGACTGACTTCTAATGAGGGTGGTGAACTAGAGACTGGACATACTGAGGAGGAGGACTAGGACTGGGACATCAATACTGAGGGTGGTGTCTTGGATTGAATCTGAGAGGTGACCTAGGACTGACCTCTTATGAGCGGTAGGACTGACCATCAACTGAGGGGTGCTGGACTAGGACTGACATTCATACTTGAGTGTGGTTGGCCTTAGTACTGACATCAAACGGAGGGTGGTGACATGAGGACTGACATTACTGATGAGGTGTACATAGCACTGTAAGACATACTGAGGCGTGGTGACCTAGGAAAAACTGATTATACTGAAGGAGTGGTGACCAAAGACTGACATCATTCTGAGGAGGTGACCTAGGATTGTATCATAACTGAGCGGGTGAAGACCTAGGACTGACAATTATAACTTGAGGTGCAGACTTGAACTGAGATCTTCTGTGGGAGGTGACTAGTCTGGACTTTAATTTTGAGGGTGGTGGACCTAGGACCTGAACATACTGAGGAGGTTAGAGGTGACCTAGACTGAAATACTGAAGGTGGTGACCTTGGACTGACTTCATAATGAGGGTGTTGGAACTAGGGATTGATCATTATACTGAGGGGGGTGACCTAGGACTGTCATACTGAGGAGGTGACCTAGTACAATCATACTGAGGAGGTGACCTAGGATTGACATCATTAACTGAGCGTGGTGGAACATAGCACTGTTCATACTGAGGAGGTGACCTAGGGAATGTCATACTGAAGGGAAGTGATCTTTGTTACTGACTATCATACTGGAGGATGGTGGACTCTAGCACATGAACATCATTACTGAGGCGTGGGGAACTAGGGACTGACGTGCATACTGAGGGTGGCGTGATCTGAGGGACTGACATCATACTGAGGGAGGTGAATTAGGGATACATCTTAATGTGTGTGGTGGACCTAGGTTCTGGACATCATACTGAGGTTTGTGACCTGAGGACTGACCATTATTCTGATGGAGGGTCCACGGAACTGACATACTGAGATGGTGAACTCAGGACTGTTATAGGACTGAGTGCGTTGGTGACATAGGACTTGTCATTCTACTACAGGGTGGTCACCTAGCACTGACATCATACTGAGGGTGGTGACGCTAGGACTTGACAATCATACGACTTCGGATAAGTGACCTACGGACTGACATACATACTGAGGGTGGTGACCTAGGACTGGCATATCATACTGAGACGTTGGTGACCTAGAACTGACATTATACTGAAGGTGGTGACCTAGCGCACTGACATCATACTGATGGAGCGGTGACCTAGGACTGACATACTGAGGAGGTGACCTAGGACTGACTTCATACTGTAGACTGAGGTGATCTAGGACACATAGACATTATACTGATGGTGGTGATCCATTGCACTGAACATACTGAGGAGGTGTCCTAGCATCTGACATCATACTGAAGGTGGTGACCTACTAGGGACTGACATCATACTGAGTGGTGGTGACCTAGTGAACTGACATCATACTGAGGGGTAAGTGACCTAGGACTGACATACTGAGGAGGTGTGACCTAGCACTGACACATACTGAAGGTGGTGACCTAGGACTGACATCATACTGAGGAAGGTGGACCTAGGACTGACATCATACCTGAGGGTGGTGACTCTAGGACTGACATACTGAGCGAGGTGACTAGGACACTGACATCAATACTGAGGGTGGAGACCTAGGACTGACATTATACTGAGGGGTGGTTTGACCTATAGGACTGACATCTTACTGAGATAGTGACCTAGCACTAGACATTATACTGAGGGTGGTGGACCTAGCACTGAACATCATACTGAGGGAGGTGACCTAGCACTGACATCCTACAGGAGGGTGGTTGAACTAGGACTGGAACTCATACTGAGCGGAGGTGACCTAGGGCTGACATCATACTGAGCGGTGGTGACCTAGCATCTGACTGATAATCATACTGAGGGTGGTGGACCTAGAACTGACATCATACGAGAGTTGTAGGTGACCTTATGCACTTGACATCATACTGAGGGGTGGTGACCTAGGACTGAACACAGCCATTACTGAGGAGGTGGTGACCTAGACTGAACATTTATACTGAGGGGTGGTGATCATATGACTGTACATTACTGAGCGTGGGGTGACCTAGCACTGACATCATACTGAGTGAGGTGGTGACACACTCTGGACTGACATCATACTGAAGGTGGGTGACCTTAGGAACTGACATACATTATACTGGGAGGGTGGTGAACTAGGGATCTGGACATACTGAGGAGTGGACCTAGGTCTGACATTATACCTGAGGGTGGTGACCTTGGACTGAACATGCATACGTGAGGGTAGGTGACCTAGCACTGACATCATACTGAGGAGGTGACCTAGGACTGACATTATACTGAGTATGGTGACCTAGGACTGATAACATATGAGAGTGGTGACCTAGCACTGACATCAATACTGAGGGGAGGTGACCTAGGACTGACATTATACTGAGGTTGGTGACCTAGGACTGAAATAATTATTACTGAGCGTAGTGGGACCCTAGCACTGACATTATACTGAGGGTGGTGACCTAGAGACTGACATTCATATGCGAGGGATGTATGACCTTAGCAACTGAAATTCATACTGAGGGTGGATGTTCCTAGGCTCTGACATTATTAGATCTGAAGGACGGTGACACTAGGGACTGACATCATACTGTGGGTGGTGATACCTAGGCACTGAACATCATACTGAGGGTGGTGACCTAGGAAGCTGACATCATATCTGAGTGTGGTGACCCTAGACTGAACATATAATGAGGGGTGTTGACATAGGAACTGACACCTTAGCTGAGCAGTGGTGACCTAGGCACTGACATTTATACTGAGTGTGTGGTGGACCTAGCACTGGACATCATACTGAGCGTGGTGACCTAAGACTGACATCATACTGAGCTGGAGGTGACCTAAGGACTGACAATCATACTGAGTCGTGGTGTGTGACGACGCTATGACTGACATAGATACTGAGGTGGTGACCTAGGACTGACATCAATACTGAGCGAGGTGACCTAGGACTGACATCATACTGTGGACTGAGGGTAGTGGACCTAGGACTGAGATTATACTGAGGAGGGTGACTCTAGCACTGTCACATCCTTTACTGAGGGTGGTGACCTAGGACTGACATCATACTGAGCGGAGGTGACCTAGACTGACATCATACTGAGGGTGGGTGAACCTAGCAACTGACAATCATACTGAGGGTGGTGACCTCAAGACTGACATTCATACTGAGGGTGGTGACCTAGGACTGATATCATACTGAGCGGTGGGTGACCTAGACATTAATTGACATAGGGGGAGGAGGTGACCTAGCACTGACACATCATACTGATTGGAGGTGACCTAGGACTGACATCATACTGAGGGTGGATGACCTAGGACTGACATGACATACTGAGAAGGTGGTGACCTAGGACTGACAATCTACTGAGGGTGGTGACCTAGGACTTACATCATACTGAGGTGTAGACCTAGGATTGACATTATACTGAGGGTGGTAGACCTAGGACCTGACATCATACTGAAGTGACTGTGACCTAGTACTGACATCATACTTGATGTTGGTGACCTGAGGACTGACATCATACTGAGGGTGGTGACCTAGACCAGACATCATACTGAGGAGGTGAACTATGACTGACATACTGAGAGGATGGTGACCTAGTGACTGCCATCATACTGATGGTGGGGGGGATTCTAGCACGTACATCATACGACAGAGGGTGGTGACGATAGGACTGACATCATACTGAGGGAGGTGACCTAGGACTGACAACATACTGAGGGTGGTGATCTAGGACTGACATCATACTGAGGGGTGGTTGACCTTAGACTGACATCATACTGAGGGGTGGTGACCTAGGACTGACATACTGAGGACCTAGGTGACAACTGAGAAGGGACCTAGACCATGATATCATTCTGAGAGGTTGGTGACCTAGGACCATGACATACTGAGGAAGGTGACTCGGGATGACATCATACTGAGGGTTGGTGACTAAGGACTGACATACTGAGGAGGGTGACCTGACTGTACACACTGATGGTGGTGACCTAGGACTGATGATCATATCTGAGCGTGGTGAGCTAGGACTGACATCATACTGAGGGTGGATGACCTAAAGCTCTGACATCATACTGAGGGAGGTGACCTAGGAGACATGACATTATTATGAGGTGGTGACCTTAGGACTGACATTCATACAGAGAGCGTGGTGACTCCTAGGACGGGACATTATACTGAGGGTGGTGACCTAGCAACGAGACTATACTGAAGGAGGTGACCTAGGACTGGGGACATCCATACTGAGGTGGTGACCTAGGGGGACTGACATACTGAGGAGGTGAACCCTAGTAATGACATTAACTGGAGAGGTGACCTAGGATTGAACTATCATGACTGAGGACGTGGTGACATAGTGACTGACATACTGAGGAGGTAGACCTAGGAATGACATACTGAGTAGAAGTGACCTAGTACTGACATTATACTGAGGGAGGTGACCTTAGGACTGACATCATACTGAGGGGTGGTGACCTAGGACTGACGTCATACTGAGGGTGGTGAACTAGGACTGACATACTGAGGAGGTGGGACATATAGGACTGACCTGTCAATACTGAGGGAGGTGTGACTCTAGGACTGACATCATACTGAGGGATGTGATCCTTAGGGACTGTGACATTCATACTGAGGAGGTGACTCTAGCCTGACATACTGAGGAGGTGACACTAGGACTGACATACTTAGGGTGGTGGACCTGAGCGTGGTGACATCTAGGATCTGACATTATACTGGACATCATACGGGAGGGTGGTGACCTAGGGAACTGACATCTTACTGGGGGTGGTTGTGACCTAGCAACTGACAGATATACTGAGGATGTGACCTAGGACTGACACAATTACTACTAGAGCGTGGTGACCTAGGACTGACATTATACTGGAGAGTGTGTGAACTAGCACTGACATCATACTGATTGATTGTGTGACCTAGGTGGTGATCATACTGAGGTGGTGACAGAGCTTTACATAACTGAGGGTGGGTGACCTAGCAGCTGACATCATACTGAGGTGGTTGTGACCTCTGGACTGACATTATACTGAGGGTGGTGACCTAGGTATGACAATATACTGAGGTCGGTGACCTAGGACTGATACTCATGCGCACTGAGGCGTGGTGACCTAGTACTGACATTATACTGTGATGGAGGTGACCTATAGACTGACATCATACTTAAGAGGTGTCCTTTAAGTGTGACCTAGGTGGTATACCATGGACTGACATCATACTGAGCGAGGTTGTACCTAGGACTGCCTTTATTCTGGATAGGGGGTGTCCACTAGGGACATTATCATACTGTTAGGGAGGTGAGCTTGGACTGACATCACTCAACTGAGGGTGGTGAACCTAGGACTGACAATCATCCTGAAGGTGGTGTCAATACCTATGGTATAGAGGTGACACTAGGCTGTCATACTGAGGGTGGTGCCCCCTAGCTACTGACTTCATACTGAGGGTGGTGACCTAGGACTGACATAATATGAGGAGGTGACCTTAGGACTGACATCATACCTGAGGGTGGTGACCTAGTGACTCGGACTTGACATACTGATAGTGGTGGTCTAGCAATGACAGTCTTATACTGAGGGTGGTGACTAGGACTAACATAGCTGAGGTTGGTGAACCTAGGACTGACCTATACTGGAGGGTGGTGACACTAGCAATGACATACTGAGGAGGTGTCCTTGGGTTTCGACATCATTACAGGGGGGGGGATAATAAAAAAGGGCGGTTGGTGACCTAGACTGACATTATACTGTGAGTGGATGACTCTATGACAATGACATCGCATACTGAGGAGTGGTGACCTAGCACTGATTCATAATACTGATGGTGGTGACATAGCACTGAATACTGAGGAGGTGCCCTAGCATGGGACATGACTCGAGGATGGTGAACTAGGACTGGACATGCTTACTGAGGGTGGTGACTCCTAGGAATGACATTACTGAGAAGGTGGTCCTAGGACTGATATCATTACTGATGGCGTGGTGGACCTAGCACTGACATCATACTGAGGGTGGTGGTACTTAGGACTGACATCATACTGAGTGTGCGGTGACCTACTGACTGACATAATTGAGGAGGTGACCTGAGGACCTGACATTACACTCAGGGTGGTGATCTAGACTGACATACTGAGGCTGGTTGATCTGACATGAATAATCCCTGAAGGTAGGTGACCTCACACTGACATCAATACTGAGGTGGTGACCTAGCACTGACCTTATACTGAGGGTGGTGACTAGGACTGACACCATACTGAGCGGGAGGGTGACCTTAGGACTGACACTTTATACTGAGGGTGGTGACCTAGGACTGACATCATACTGTGGGAGGCGACCTAAAACTGACCATTACACTGGGAAGGTGATCTAGGACTGACATCGATAACTGAGCTATTTGTTGACCTAGGGACTGAACATCATACTGAGAGAAGTGACCTAACGGGGGGACTTGACCATAATACTAGTAGGGTGGTGACCTAGAACTGACATTATACTGAGGGTGGTGACCTAGGACACTGAACATACTACTGACACGGTAGTGACCTAGCCACTGACATCATTACTGAGGGTGGTGACCTAGTGAACTGACAATCATACTGAGGGTGAGTGACCTGCACCTGTAATTTCCTAATGTGGGTGGTGACCTAGGACTGACATTCATACTGAGTGTGGTGACCTCTAGGACTGATCAATATATCTGAGTGGTGGTGACCTAGGAGACTGACATACTGATGAGAGTAGGTGACCTAGAGGACTGACACATATCATACTGAGGGTGGTGACCTAGGACTGACATCATACTGAGGGGTGGTGACCTAGCACTCGACATCATACAGAGGGTGGTGACCTAGCGACTGACATATAACTGAGGATGGTGACCTAGGCACTGACATCATACTGAGTGGGTGGTGACCTAGGAACTGACATCATACTGAGGGGGTGACCTAGGACTGACATCATACTGAGGGTGGTGACCTAGCGCACTGACACATAACTGAGGGTGGTGACCTGGCGGACTGTTATCATACTGAGAGGTTCTAGCACTGGGACATACGTGACGTGAGGTGACCTAGGATTGACATCATACTGAGGGTGGTGACCTAGGACTGACATACTGAGAGTGGATGACCTAGCACTGACATCATACTGAGGTGGTGAACCTACACTGACATTATTACTGAGGACAGGTGACCTCAGGAATGACATCATACTGAGGGATGGTGACCTTGAACGACATATGAGGAGGTGACTCGGACTGACATACTGATGAAGGGTAGGATGACGCTAGCACTGGACATCATACTGAGGGTGGTGACCTAGGACTGGACATTACTTACTGAGTGGTGGGTGACCTTGGAGTGGACATCATACTGTGACGTGGTGACCTAGCACTTACATACTGAGGTGACCTAGGATCTGAAATTATACTGAGGGTGGTGACCTCTGAGCACTGACATCATACTGAGGGTGGTGACATTGGAATGTCTATCTACTGAGTGTGGTGACCTAGTCTGGACATATAACTGAGGAGGTGACCTCGCACTGACATTACACTATGAGGGTGGTGACACTCTGGACTATGACATACTGAGGGTGTGACCTAGGACTGACATTACTCACTGAGAATGTGGGGATCTAGGACACTGACATACTGAGGGTGGTGACCTAGCTCACTGAATCCCATACTGAAGGTGGTGACCTAGCACTGACAGATCATACTGGAGGGTGGTGACCTAGCACTGACATATATACTGAAGGTTGGTGACCTAGGACTGACATCATACTGAGCGAGGTGACCTAGGACTAACATTATACTGTAGGGTGGTGACCTCAAGCACTGAACCATACTGAGGAGGTGACCTAGCACTGACATACTGAGGAGGTGACCTAAGACTGACATCATAACTAAGCGTGTTGACCTAGGACGTGACATAGCTGAGGAGGTAACCAAGTGACTGACATCATACTGAGCTGGTGGTGACCATATAGACTGACATTATACTGAATGGTGGTGACCTAGGACTGACATCATACTGAGGAGGTGACCTAGACACTGACATACTGAGGAGGAGATGACCTAGGACTGGACATCATACTGGAGCGTGGTGACCTAGGACTGACATAATGAAGAGGTGACCTAGGACTGACAATAATACTGAGGGTGGTGACCTAGCACTGACATCATTACTGAGGGTGGGTGACCTTTGACCTAGCACTGACATTATACTGAGGATGGTAGACCTAGGACTAGAAGTGACACTATCATACTGTATGAGGGTGGTGACTCTTAGTAACTGACATACGGAGGATGGTGATCCTCGACTGACATACTTAGGGTGGCTGAACCTAGCACCTGAACATCATACTGAGGGTGGTGACCTGAGTACTGACAATCATACTGAGTGGTGGTGACACCTAGGACTTGACATCATACTGAGGGTGGTGACCTAGCACTGACATTAAGCTGAGGAGAGGTGACCTAGGATTGACATCAAACTGACTGCGTGGTGACCTAGGGACTGACATCTTATACTGAGGGTGGTGACCTAGCACTGACATCATACTGAGAGTGGTGACCTAGCACTGACATCATACTGATGGTTGGTGACATTGCACTGACATACTGAGGAGGGTGAACCTAGCACTGACATACTGAGGGGTGGTGACCTAGGACTGACATCAATACTGAGGGGTGGTGACCTAGGACTGACAAATACTGGAGAAGGTGAGACCTAGGACTGGATTTATCATATACTGAGCGTGGTGACCTAGGAACTGACATTATACTGAGGGTGGTGACCTAGCACTGACATCTATACTGAGCGGCGGTGACCTTAGGACTGACATACTGAGGAGGTGACTCTCCGGACTGACATTACACTCAGGGTGGTGATCTAGGACTGACATACTGAGTGTGGGTGACCTAGCACTGAAATCCATCCTGAAGGTGGTGGACCTAGCTACTGACATCCATACTGGAAGGTGGTGACCTAAGCACTGACATCATACACTGAGGGTGGTGACCTAGGACCTGACATACTGAGGAGGTGACCTAGGACATGACATTATACTGAGGGTGGTGACCTAGACACTGAGACATCATACTGAGGGTCGGTGACCTAACACTGACATCATCATACTGGAGAGGTATGGTGACCTAGGAACTGGACATTTATACTGAGATAGTATGGTGACCTAGGACTAACACATACTGGAGAAGTGGTGACCTAACACTGACATCATACTGAGGGGTGGTGGACCTAGTACTTGACATTATACTGAAGGTTTTTGGTGACTAGGGACTGACATCATACTGGAGCGTTGTGACCTAGCACTTGACATTATACTGAGGGTGGTGACCTAGGACTGACATCATACTGAGGGTGGTGACCTAGCACTGAAAATCCTACTGAGGGTGGTGTGTCCTAGGTCTTGACATTATTACTGTAGGACGAGTTGTGACCTAGGGACTGACATCATACTAAAGGGTGGTTGACCTAGCACTGACATCATACTGAGGGTGGTGACCTAGGACTGACATCATTACTGAGTATGTGGTGGACCTAGCACTGACATCATACTGAGGGTGGTTGACTAGGACTGACCACCATACTGAGCCGTGTGTAGACCTAGAACTGACATTATACTGGAGGGTGGTGACCTACAACTGACATCATACTGAGCGTGGTGACCTAGAGCACTGACATCATACTGAGGGTAGGTTGAACTAGGACTGACCATCATACTGAGTGTGGTGACCTAGGACTGACATCATCATACTGAGCGTGGTGACCTAGGACTGACATAACTGAGGGAGATGACCAAAGGACTGCACAACATACTGAGCGTGGTGACCGTAGAACTGACATTTATTCTGAGGGTGGTGATCCTAGGACTGTTAATCATACTGAGGAGGTTGCCTAGCATCGACTACACCATTTAAACTGGAGGAGGTGACCTCAGAGGACTGACCATCATACTGAGGCGTGGTGACCTAGGACTGACATACTGAGGGTGGTGACCTAGCACGTGGACATCTCATACTGAGGGTGGTGACCTAGCCACTGACATATATACTGAGGATTGGTGACCTAGGACTGGACATCCATACTGAGGGTGGTGAACCTTGAACCGAACATAACTGAGGAGGTGACCTAGGACTGACATACTGAGGGTGATGACCTAGCACTGACATCATACTGAGGGTGGTGACCTAGAACTGATATTATATCTGAGGGTGGTGACCTTTGGACTGACATCATACTGTGGGTGGTGTACCTAAGCACTTAATACATACTTGAGGTGACCTAGGACTGACATTATATGATGGTGGGTGTGACCTAGGACTGACATCATACTGAGGGTGGTGACCTAGGACTGACATCATACTGAGTGGTGGTGACCCTACGCACTGACCATCCATACTGAGGGTGGTGACCAAAGACTGACATCATACTGAGGGTGTATGATACTAGGACTGTCTCATACTGAGTGAGAGGAGACCTAGGACTCCTGACACATCATACTGAGGGTGGGTGACTAGGAGACTGACATACTGAGGAGGTGACCTAGGACTGACATCATACTGAGATGTAGTGAACCTACGGACTAGGTACATTATACTGAGGGTGGTGACCTTAGACTGACTCTCATACTTGAGGGTGGTTGACCATATGGGGGCGACTAGACACTATACTTGAGGAGGTCAGGTGACCTAGGACTCTGACCATCATACTGAGGGTCACAGGTGACCTCAAATACTGACATACTGAGGTGAGGTGAACAAAGAGCTGACATACAATGAGTGAGGTGACCTAGGACTGATATCATACGAGCGTTTTTGTGGACCCTAGGGACTGACATTATACTGAGGGTGGTGACCTTAGCACGGACATCATACTGAGGAGGTGACCTCGGACTGACAGTTATACTGATGATGGTATGACCTAGGGACTTGACATATTGAGGAGGTGGTTGACCTAGCCTGAGAATTATACTGAAGGTTGTGACCTAGCCACTGTACATCATACTGAGGGTTGGTGACCTAGGACAGTGCATATAATGAGGAGGTGACCTAGGACTGACATAATACTGAGGGTGGTGACACTAAAACAGATACCATCATACTGAGAGGTGGTGACCTAGCCACTGACATCATACTGAGGAGGTTGCCTAGCACTGACATTATACTGGAGGGAGGATGACCTATGGACTGACATCATACTGAGCGTGGTGCGATCCTAGGACTGACATACTGAGCGGTGTTGACCTAGGACTGGACATCATACTGAGCGGTTAGTGACCTAGGACTGAAAAAACACCTCATACTGAGAGCATGGTGAACCTAGCACTGACCATCATACTGAGGGTGGTGACTAGGTACTGACATACCTGAGGAGGTCGACCTACGGACGGGTACATCACAATACTGAAGGTGGTGACCTATGACTGACCTCATAAACTGGAGGACGGTGAACCTCGGACCTAGGTGGGGGGGGGGGTGGGGGGGGGGGGAGCTGACAATTACAGTGTGGGGTGGTGATCTAGGACTGACATACTGAGCTTGGTGACCTAGCACTGAATCATACTGATGGTGGATCTAGACTGACATACTAAGGAGGGAGCACTGACATCATACTGATGGAGATGACCTAGGATTGATATCATGACTGAGGGAGGTGACCTAGGACTGATATCATACTGAGGGTGGTGACCTAGGACTGACATCATACTGAGGGTGGTGACCTAGGGACTGACATCATACTGAGTGTGGTGAACTAGGACTGACATCAATATGAGAGGTGGTGACCCTAGCACTGACATCTATACTGAGGGCTGGGTGACCTAAGACTGACTTTCATACATACTGAGGAGGAGGAGACCTAGGACTGACATCATACTGAGGGTGGTGACCTAGGACTGACATACTGGGAGGTGACCTAGAGACTAGACATCATACTGAGGGTGGCTGACCTAGGACTGACATACTTGAGGAGGTGGACCATAGACTGACATCATACTGAGGGTGGAGTCTGACCTAAAACTTGAAATACTTGAGGGAGGTGACCAAAAAACTGACAATACTGAGGAGGTTGACCTAGGATTGATATCATTCTGAGTGGTGTTGTGACCTAGGGACTGACATTTTATTGAGGGTGGTGACCATGGAGCACGTGACATCTTACATGAGGTCTGGTGAGACCCGGACTGACATTAGTAGTGTAGAGGATGGTGACCTAGGACTGACATACTGAAGATGGTGACCTAGTCAACTGACGAATCATACTTCGAAGGTGGTGGACCTAGCCACTGACATCATACTGAGTGGTGTGATACTAGGACAGACATTACTGAGGAGGTGACCTTATGACTGACATTATACTGAGCGTGAGGTGACCTAGGACTGACATCATACTTGAGGGTGGTGACCTAGCACTGACCATCATACTGAGGAGGTTGCCTAGCACCTGATCAATACTGAAAGGTGACCTAGGGACTGACATCATACTGAGCGTGGTGACCTAGGACTGACAGATACGGAGGTGTATGACCTAGGACTGTGACATCATACTGACTGAGTGTGGACCACTCTTATGACTGACATCACTGAGGTGACCTAGCACTGACAATCACTGAGGAGGTGACCTAGGACTGACATCATCATTACTGGAGCATGGGTGACCTAGGACTGACTTCATCATACTGAGTGAGGAGGTGACACACAGGTACAGACAACATATACTGAGGGTGGTGACCTAGCACTGACATTATACTGAGTTGTGGTGACCTAGGACTGACATTAATACTGAGGGTGGTGACCTAGGACTGACATTATAATGAGGGTGGTGACCTTGGACTGACATTACTGAGAAAAGGTGACCTAGACTGACATTATACTGGAGTGTGGTGACCTAGCACTGACATTATACTGAGTGTGGTGACCTAGGACTGACATTTTAACTGAGGTGGGTGGACCTAGGGACTGACATTAATACTGAGGGTGGCGAACCTGAGGACTGACATTATACTAAGGTTGGTGACTGTAAGGGTACTTAGGGCTGACATTAAAGCACTGAGAGCGTGGTGACCTAGGACTGACATGATACTGAGGAGATGACCTAGACTGACATATCTGAGAAAGGTTTGACCTCTGGAACCTGACATCATACTGAGGGGTGACCTAGGGTATGGACATTAACTGAGCGATGGATTACCTAGGACTGTACATCAATACTTGGGGGTGACCAAGGGACTGACCATACATGAGTGAGGTTACCCTAGAGTACTGAACATCATTCTGTAGGAGTGACCTTGGGGACTGGGACTTACTGATTGTTGGTGACCTAGGTACTGACATTGATAACATGGAGGGTGTGACGCGCTAGGACTCAAGTGTGACATTTACTATCTGAAGGCTGGTGACCTAGGACTCTCTGAACATCATACTGAGTGGTGCTGATATATGACTGACCCATTATACAGAGAGGGATGGTGACCTAGGAATGACACTCATAATGAGGAGGTTGGAGGTGACCTAGAAGACTGACTTACGAGAAAAAGGTGACCTGGTACTGGGACATCATTCCTGAGAAAGGTGACATAGGGACTGACATACTCGAGGGTGGTGACCTAGGATCTGTCCTTATTATGAGGTGGAGGTGACCTAGGACCTTGACATTAATAACTGAGGGTGTTGAACCTTAGGGACTGACCATTTAGTAATGAGGGGTGGTGAACCTAGGACTGACATTTATACTGAGGGTAATGACCTAGGACTGGACATACTGAGGAGGTGACCTAGGCACTGAAAATCAATACTGAAGGTAGGTGAACCTAGGACTGACAATCATACTGAGTGTAGGGTGACCTAGGCACTGACATCATACTGAGGGGGTAAATGACCTAGGACTGACATACGCGGAGCGTCAGGTGACTCCTAGCAGCACTGGAAAAAAAATAAAAATCATACTGAAAGGTGGTGACCCTAGGACTGACCATCATACTGTAGTGTGGAGGAACCTAGCACTGAGGACATCATACTGAGGAAGGTGACCTAGCACATGAACAATCATACTGAAGGTGATGATCTAGGTACTGACATCATACTGAGTGTGGTGACCCTAGCAACTGACATATCATTACTGAGGGTAATGACCTAGGACTGTGACATACTGGAGGAGGTGACCTAGCACTGAATCATACTGAGGTGTCTATGTGACCGTAACAGAGCGAGGCACATCATTCTCTCTTGAGTGTGAGTGTGATCAGCACTGCACATCATAACTGAGATGGTGACCTGAGCACTGAATCATACTGAAGGTTGGTGACCTAGCAATGGACATCATACTGAGGTGTTTGATCCTAGCACTGACATCATACTGAGGAGGGTGACCTCAGGAACTGACATACTGAGGGTGGTGAACCTAGCACTGACATCATACATGTGGGTGTGGGACCTAGCACTTGACATCATACTGAGGAGGTGACCCTAGACACTGACATCATACTGAAGGTGTAAGATCTAGGATTGACATCATACCTCGAGGAGGTGACCTAGCACGTGACATTCTATACTGAGTATGGGTGACCTAGGACCCTGACTCATACTGGAAGGGTAGGTGACCTAGCACTGAACATCTATACTGAGGGGTGGTGACCTAGCACTTTGACATCATTACTGACGGAGGTGACCTAGCACTGGACATCAATATCTGAAGGATGAATGATCTATGGACTGACCACTACTGAGGAGGTGACCTAGCACTGAATCATACTGAAGGTGGTGACCCTAGGACTGACATCATAACTGTGCTGTGGTGTAGGTGACCTAGCACATGACATCATACCTGTAGCGGTAAATTGAGCCTGGAGCACTGACATCATACTGAGGAGGGAGCCCTAGAACTGACATCATACTGTAAGTGTGGATGATCTAGCACTGACATACATATTGTGGAGGTGGACACTGAGCACACTGTACCTATCATACTGAGGAGGTGACCTAGCACTGACATCATAACATGAGGAGGGTTGACCTAGCACTTGTGACATCATACTGAGGGTGGTGACCTCAGCACTCATTGTATAACCTCTACATAACAAATGTTGATATAATTCAACTGCTCTCAATCATCAGCTTGGGGATCACTTATGAAGTTAAAATTCATGATATATAATTTAACTGCTCTCAATCATCAGCTTGGGGTATCACTTGTGAATTCAAATTCATGGGCCCATAACTGCCAACTGAAAACCAGTTTGATGCTTACTAGATACTTTTCATAGTTAATGTTTTACATAAAATATAATTATTTGTGGTTTTTTTCAGACAACTTTCTAAGAGATTAAAAAATACAAAAGCATTGTTCTTTAATAATTCTTTTTTATTTAGGTAAGGAGTGCTGACAGAAGATCATTTTTGTAATATGATCCAAGTTCTAAATCATATCAAATAGCAGTCATCACAAACATCATTGTTTAGTGACATGATTTATCAGTATTTTATCAATACTAGCATTAAATAAAAGAGTTAACATGATTTGGGGTTCTTCCCCAAATGTTGAAATGTATTATTAAAACACATTTTTTTTTTTCAAAGTAAAATATCCCGTCAAAGTAAAATTGCTGAGTGCATTTGTAACCCAAATTTTGAGTCCTAATCTTACTGCAAATTTTGCTAAATATCTTTTTTATTATACATATTGGGAAATTATTAAGTAGAATTTGCATTAGGAATTTAATTTTGAAAAAAAAATGTGTTTCAAGTGATTAATTGCTTATTTCCATATGCATGTATTGACCTCATAAAAATGCTATGATTGCGCCATTAAAACCCTTTCAAGTGTGTTTTTGCTAGCAAGTTTCATCGGAAGTCCTGTTATGAATAATTGCTATGAACACAAGAGGTCCAGAGGGCCTGTATTACTCACCTGGTTTGTTATGCCAAGTAATTTTCTTAATACATGTTTTTCTTTTCTCAAGGAGTTATCTATCCAGAGCAAAAATAGCGTTGAACAATGTCAATTTCTCTTTTCCCTGAAATATCCTTTTTTTTTTTGGTGAATAAGATTATCTTTTACACAAACTTTATATACAACAAGAGGCCCAAAGGGCCTTAACAGTCATCTGACTACCTTGGCAATAGTAAAATTAATTATATATGGTGTCACTTTGTCAGGACCATGTCAGGATCTTTTTCAATTGCTTTCAACAAATTTTTATTTCAAACAAGAGGCCCAAGGGCCTTAACATATAGGAAATTAATTAGATATAGTGTCATGGCAGCCATCTTCGATTTGGGATCAACCAGAGATGTAACAATACTTTGTTGGGACCATGTCAGGATCATATCATGCAAGTTTCAGCCAAATCGCACCGGTAGAACTTGAAGAAGTTCAAAATGTGTTTTCAAGATGGCAGCTGTGGCCGCCATCTTGGATTTCGGATTGACCCGAAAAATAACAACACTTTGTCGGGACCATGTAAGGATCATTTCATGCAAGTTTCAGCCAAATCGCACTGGTAGAACTTGAGAAGAAGTTCAAAATGTGTTTTCAATATGGCAGCTGTGGCGGCCATCATGGATTTCGGATCATCCCAAAAAATAACAACACTTTGTCGGGACCATGTCAGGATCATTTCATGTAAGTTTCAGCTAAATCGCACTGGTAGAACTTGAAGAAGTTCAAAATGTGTTTTCAAGATGGCGGCTGTGGCGGCCATCATGGATTTCGGATCATCCCAAAAAATAACAACACTTTGTCGGGACCATGTCAGGATCATTTCATGTAAGTTTCAGCTAAATCGCACTGGTAGAACTTGAGAAGAAGTTCAAAATGTGAAAAGTTAACGCACAGCGGACGGCGCACGGCGCACGACGATGGACAAAACATGATGACTTTAGGTCATCCAGACCCTTCGTATCAGATGACCTAATAAACCTTTTATACATAATTATATGACGTGCACAGTTCTACATATCCATGGATATCTAAATTCAATCCTAACTCTTGCAATTACTTTCCAATATATATCCATAATTCTATACCAATAATTCATTAGCCTCTAGCACTACCCAGGCATTGTACCATCTATTATTATTTTTGATACTTCGCAATTCTATAGCTACACCACTGTTTCTCCCATATGTCTGTATCAAATGTCTGACAGAAATATTTGTTGGGATGATAATGTCACAGGTTGGCCCTAGATATATCCTTGGTAATGGAATCTGTGTGATTATATCAAAAAATAGTTTGTTAACCTTCATCAGAACGAACTGTTCGCTGTGGTCATTGTGATTACAAGTCTAACAATCACCACAATAATCTCGGCTGGAAGCCTAGGTACGTCTCTCATTAGTGAATCTTCCTGTTTCATTTTGATCCTTTGTTGTCTGTCTCTTTTTTAAACACTTCCACAAATCCAAACACAAATAGATGTTTTAAAGCAGTCTCTATAAAACCTCGAAAGTCCAAACTGATCTAACAGTTTTTAAAGCAAGTGATAAATTAGTAATGAGTGGTAAGTCTCGCCAGCACATTTTGGATGTTACAACATATACTGGATATATTTTTGTTACAATCTGTTTGAGAACACCTTGATAATTTCACGATTCTACTTCAAATGTCACTTTAATATCCCAATTGTTTTTCTTGTGGATAAAGACAAGTTATTAATGTATTTATATATAATTAAATTGGAAAAATATTTTAGTTTGAGTTAAAATGTCACATTAGAATGTTTGTAGTAAATTGCAATACCAATTTACAACTAGTTTTGATTGCGATCAAAACACAGGTATTTCCATCCTGGTATTGAGTTTTCCCTTCAGCTTCAAATTGAATGAATAAAATGAGCGAATGATCGAATAAAGGAATAACGAGAGAACAAAAGAAAGATTGAACATAAGAAAGAACAACATACGAAAAAAAGAAAGAACGAAGAAAATAAAATTATGATTCCAGGTGTGCATGAATATGTAGTCTGTGCACACCCTTATAGAGAGACAAGACAGACACTACATATGACACGCACAGACTTCCAGATAATTTCATTAAGTCAGACAAATAAAACACTACAAACACACGAACAAATGAATGGGCAGACAGACAAGCAGATGGTTTAATGGACACAGACAGGCACAATATATGATCACAAGACTACAGGGGCCCAACTTGTAGCCCATCATTCCAGCAGGCTAATATCAGGTATCTTGGTTCTTAAGAAGTCGAGTAAAGATTTCAGCTTATTTGACCCCTGTGACCTGGACTGAAGGTCAAGGTCATTCATTTGAACAAACTTGGTAGCTCGGCATGTCACAGGCCCAATATCAGGTCTCTAATTGCCTCTTGGTCATTGAGAAGAAGGCATTTAAAGATTTTAACCTATTTTACCCCTGTGACCTTGAATGAAAGTCAAGGTAACTCATTTGAACAAACTTGGTAATCCTTCCTCCCAGCATGCCCCAGGCACAATATCAGGTCTCTAGCCTCTTAGTTATGAAGAAGTTGTTTAAGATTTTTAGCCGATTTAATCTCTGTGACCTTGAACGAAGGTCAATGTTATTCATTTGAACAAGCACGGTAGTCTTTTATCCCAGGATGTAACAGGTCAAATTATAGGACTCTAGGCCTCTTGCTTATTAAAAGAAGAAGTCGTTTAAATATATTTCAGCTATTTGACCCCGGTGACATTGAATGAAGGTCAAGGTCATTCAATTAAACTAAACTTGTTAGCATTTTATCCCAGCATACAACAGAACCAACATCAGAAGATATTAAGAAGAAGTCGTTTGAATAGCCTATTTGGTCCCTATTTTCTATTGAAGGTTAAGGTCAATAAAAAGCATGCTACGTCTATTAAAAAATGCAAGCGTGTATATTGAGTATTCAAGGCGCTGAAATCTTGTACATTTTTGGTGGGAAAACGACAAAAATCACCATTTTGCAAATGGCTATATCTCTGCCATTTTGGATCAGATGACCTTGAAACTTGTCATTATATATTTCTGAGAGCATGCCCTTTCAAATTGAACTTTCTAAATTTTTCTGTGGCAATTTTTTTGGTTTCGACCTTTGTTTGAACTGAAGCGAACTCTTGACCAATCTCTGATAACATGTAATGAACAAAACATGCACTATATCACGATCTACCATACAGACTATACAGGAACAACGTACGGTTATGGAGTTATGAACGTTTAAAGTATCTGTGACCTTGACATTGAACATTTTTGTAAAAAATTGTACGTTTCAAGAACTTGTATACGTTCATAAAGTGTCCAAAGTTGAGCATCGTACTGTGTTCTGTTTGAAAGATATCCTACTAACAAGGTTTGTTGAAATAAGAAAAAGAAAAAAGAAAAATAATAATAAGAAAAAACAGAACAATAACAAAAGGGATTTCCATCCGTTAATGGAAATCCCTAATCATAGTAAGTAATTTATAATTATGTTTATAACTCTATAACCATTGTAAGATAAAACCAGACGCCATCTCTGACAGGTCAGCAAAGCTACTTTTGTGTCCAAAAATTCCAATATAGTTTTCTACAATAAAACTCAGTGACCAAAAATAACATAACTTCATAGGCTAGATTATATGTACATGTATCGTCCTGTAAGACTAACATGTCAAACATTTTGAAATTCTTGACATAATTTACTGTGTTGAATATGTAAAGATGAGAGAAATAATCTGACTTGTAGACTCTCAACATACATACTTATACTTATTAAGTAAACTGCTAATTCTTAATCAGTTTACATATGCATGTAACTGGTTTAATGAAAATTTTGAATATTTATGTTAATAGCATGAGTCATTCTCAGAAAAGTTCCATATGCAAATATGAAAACTGAAAAATTCTATCTCCATAAATGGATAATTTTAATTCAGAAACTTAAAGAATGATCATTATAGTTATCAAAAATAATATTTGTAATTATTGATAAGCTCCCAATTAGTTACTATGACGACAAAAAGGTCACATGTCTAGGTCAAATGTCTATGATGTTACAATACTTAAATATTATGATATCCTGTTTTGAAATCTATTAATGTAATTTATAACCGTTCATTCATTTGATACCAGGTCAAAGTTCTTAATAAATTATATTACTTTAATACTTTGTAATATATCTCACCAGGTACATAATGTAGAATCCTTGTACTTTATAGCATACAGGTATGTTTCTTTTTATTTTTATGAAATGACTCAAAAAGATTATTTTGGTTTTTTACTAATTTGAAAACTTTTTGTTTGTGTATAACATAATCTATATTTCATCTTAAACTTATCATTTTGCAATATTTTTGTCTCTGTAACACTATGGACATTGATTGAATACCACTGACAAAGGTAACGAACAAAACAGACATTTGTCAATGGTGTTACTCGATTGAAAAGTTTCGTATCAATGGTTCTTGATCATCATTATGACTTTCATTAGAGATTTAGAATTGACAAGGTAGATAAAATACTATAATATCAAAGAGTTTCAAATACATATAATGTTACAAAAGGAGTAAAAAAGCAGTATTTCTTTGTCCTTGTCTGTGGTGTTTGTCCATAGTGTTACCTAGACTAAATGTGGAAGTACTGTAAACAGTTTCCGATTGTAATTGTGATTCATTATTTTGGAATTTATTTGATTTATGGAGATATATACATCAAACTTTATAATTAAATGACAAGGTGTCTTAAATTTTTTCTTGTATGACTCTTAAATGTCCGTGGTATTAACAAAATTTGTCAGCGGTTTAACTATTTTATCACTATTTCAGGTAACACCAAGGACAGTAAAACCACAGAAGTTTTTTTCTTCAAATTTTAACGATTTTGACTTTATCCATCATGTGCCAAACAAATAAGGAGTAGATGCTTAGTTAATACATTATGGGTAATAGTATTTATCCTTCCTGGTGATGCATCATTTGAAACAATATTAATGTGGTAATTAACTTCTTCAAAGGACAGGCAGACTTTTCGTTGAAAATTCATTGAAATATATTCTTTTTGGCAAAACCTTTTTAAAATCTTAAAGATTTGATGTTTATTTACAAAATAAATACTAACTTAGCATTTTATCACACTTAGAGGCCATTTCATTCAAGTATAAATTTGAATCATATCTCTGATGACGAGCCAATTTCCTGTCGTTGTCCTACTTTGAATTGAAAATAAAAATCAACATCATTATCATTTTCAACAAAACGTGCATCAAAAGTTACATTCTTTGCTCCATATAGTCAGTTTTAAGCCTCAAACATAAACATTTTCCTATTGAGATATTTATAAAAAGACAATTTATATATAACGAAAGACACTACTAGCATTTTGGAACTTTTCGGAGAATGTCCATAGTTATCATAATAGTTACCAGTATGTGTATCGGTGATGAAAGTTGGCCTGGTTATAGTGCCTGATCAGCCTGTATAAATCACCTGGTTTGTTATGTCAAGTAATTTTCTTAATACGGGTTGTTTCTTTTCTCAAGGATTTATCTATAATATTCAGACCAAAAATATATGACATACACAATTTACACATTGATGTCTAAATTCAACCCTAACGCTTGCGATTGACTTTCCAATATATATCCATAATTCTATACCAGCTATAATTATTAGCCTCTAGCACTACCCAGGCATTGTACCATCTATTATTATTTATGATACTTCGCAATTTCTATAGCTATATTCCACTGTTTCTCTCGTATGTTTGTATCAAACGTCCGACAGAAACATTTTTGGGACGATAATGTGACAGGTTGGCCTTAGATATATCCTTGGTAATGGAATCTGCGCGATTCTATCAAAAAATAGTTGGTTAACATTCATCAGAACAAACCGTTGGCTTTGGTCATTTGTGATTGCATGCGCCTAACAATCACTGCTTTTTAAAATGAACAAAACTATTTGGTATTTGTATGCAGTTCTATTTCAAAAAAAAGAATTAATATTTTTCATTAAATAAAACTTGAGATGTGTTACAACATCTAGACAATTAACAGAAAGGTTCTTAAGTCATTCCTCGAGTTTTAACTGTACAATGTATTTGAATTTTGAATTGCACTAAAGCTTTGTTCCATCATAATTATGTAAACTCATAATGCTACACACACAAACAAAACATTATCTAAATTCAATTAAAACTTAGAAATACTAATCGAATTGCCACTATTGCCTAAATGTAAATTATTTCTCAATAAATGACTTTTCACTTTCATCACTCAGAAAGATCATGCTTCAAGGTTACTGGCATTTCTATTAAAAAACATTACTGTGAATGCATTCTATGAATTACGTTTATTTCTGGCTTATTAACTGACTCTGGTAACATTATGAAACTCCTAAAAGCCTATTATCCTAAAATTCACAAATAAATCCACAAAACTTTGACTATATATCCCCAACCAGCTGGTAGCCTCCATCTTAGTTTTGAACTGCCCAAACACAAGAGTTCCAAAAATGGGGAGTTATTCTTCTGTGACCAGCCAGGATCCCTGTCATGTGAAATCCCATCCCAGTTAGATTGTCAAATCCTGCTTTAATCCCACTGGGATTTGGTATGCGGCTAAATTTTCTCTTGGGTTAAATAACATACTAATGTCATATTAATATCACCCATATGATATGTATCCCCCATGAGTGGCATCAAATCTAATCTACATCATGTATACATGGGAGTTGAAAATAATAATATTATCTCAAAGAAATTATGAGGTCAAGAGGGCTACTTTCTGGGCCTGTATGATTCACTTGTTTTTATTATGATGCATATATTTCATTATGCATTATGATAAGATATTAAGTATTAAATTTGCAGTAAGAATACGACCAAAATGCTGGTCGCAAATTCACTCAGCAATTTTATTTTGACAGGATATTTTATTTTGAAAAATAACGTGTTTCAAGTGATTAATTGCTTATTTCCATATGCATGTACATTTTTGTATATCGACCTCATCAAAATGCTACATTTATGTAATGTTTTCAATTATTCAATAAGACTGTACGTGGCCATGTTGGTCAAAAGGTAATTCGAGGTTGTATCACAGTTTAACAAGAAATTTTAAATAAAGATGAAATAATTTCTTTTCAAACTAACTTGACAAAATTTTACTAATTTTTAATTAAACAAACTACATTGTAGTACATTCATTCCATTTGTAACTTAATTGACAACTTTAAAGGTGTAATCACAGGTTTTGCAGTAATTAAACCAGAACTGATGATAATTAGATTAAACTAATCACAGTTTGAATAACAGACCCAGATCTAGTAATCAAGAGATCCCAGAGAGATCTTGGCGCCCACTAAAGATTGATGTATGTCTGACAATTGATCGTTTCTCTGATTTCCAAACTTCAAACATCAAAATCCAAGATGTCGGCCTGTCGGCCATCTTATTGACTGATCGGTCCTAACATGTAATATGCACAACTAGGGTCCTAGGGGAACTTCCATATGGAATTTAAGAAAGATCCCTTCAGTATTTTCTGAGAAATAGCAATAACAAAAGTTAACTATCAGAATCCAAGATGGCTGCCTAACGGCCATCTTGTTGACCGATCCGTCTCCAAATGCAACATGCACAACTTAAGCCCTTGGGGAACCTACAGTATATATAGTTTGAAAAAGATCCCTTCAGTATATTCGGAAAAATAGCGGTAACAAATTTTAACTATCAAAATCCAAGATGGCTAGATTCAAAGGTGAATCGAGTTGCTCACCATCTGATGATGGTGGGCTAAAAACTACTACTGTCCCTTATTTTGTCCCGAATGAAAACAGGGGATTTATTGTTGATTTTATACTAATGTTGGCAGGATCGAGCCAAATGATATGCCATTTTTCTTTCTCAAATTTTGTCGTAATAGACAAGTGTCAAGGTCTTCATCAAATATTTTTGGTATGCCAGCCTCTAAATTTGTTGTACATTTCAAGCATTTGTCAATTGCATTAAACATTGAAATGCAACCCCTATGGATTAGTTCGCCACAACAAGGCACTACTCTCATCAATACACATTCAGTTGGTGAAACTCTGAGGTAAACACCCGTTTGTTTGCAAAGGAAGCACAATGTCGGCTGGAATTTATTCAAATTGTGTGTTGTAATTGAAAGTGTTGTTTTCTTACCAAATCCCTCAAGTACTTTTTAAGCTTTGATGTTCTATATAAACCTGGATGGGCATCTGATTCCAAATAAAACATGATGTCATGTTCACTTAATGGAAGAAAAACTGATAAATCTTTTAGATTGTTTAAAGTTTCTCTATAATCCCCACAGTATTCAAGTAATGAAACAAGGTAGTCTGGTGCAAATTTTATCTCACGAAATATGTAAAATATAGGCCAATGAGTCAAAAAGGAGTTGCACCTGAAAAAAATCTGCAAAAACTACTAATCTTTTCAAGATGTCTCTCAAGGTCATAACTGACCGATAGTGTTTTATAAACTTGGTCATAATAGTTTCGTCAAATACATTTGCGCTTAGCTTAGTCAAAAGATCACATAAAAACTCATCTGCAGGTAAATGCTCAGGTAAAGATATGTTGATCATATTGCATGTATTGAAAATACCATCTTTTAAACATGTGAAATGGTTAAATGCTTGAAAAATATATACAACGGTTCTGTAAATTACTGGTACATTCAATTTCTATATCCCATTATAATGACTTACACACTAACACAGAACTACTTGAATAATTCTTCAAAGGTGATATATGTTATGAAAAAAAGCTAAACAGTATATAGTGATGTATATAGATGGCCTAGGCTTTAGGGTTGGGGCGGCCAAATCCTTTAAGACAGACAATTGTTGCAGTTATAAAAACTTCTTACATCTAATCTCATTAGCAGAGAGCTAGGAGAACTAGCTAGGCTTTCAACAGTTTATTGTATATCCAACGTGTAATATCAAGAATTATATATAACGCTACTTATATCTGCCTGCTTAACCCTGTTTCAACTATATGCTTCCATCATGATATAACATACTAACATGGAGGGGATAAAATAAGATATCTATACATGAATATGCCCTAAAGAAATGGTTGATAATGTGTCTAAAAGAAAATAAAACAAGAGATCCCAGAGGGATCTTTGCGCCCACTAAAAAATGATCTATGTCTGACAATGGAAAGAGGGATCTTTTCTCTGCTTTTCAAACTTTTACTACATATCCTACATATAAAATTTGAGACATACCGCTTCAGTACTTTCTGAGAAATAGCCGAAACAAACTTCATTTATGAACTCAAGACGGCGGCTTGTCAGCCATCTTGTTCACCACATGGTCCCCAAAATGCAATATATGCACAACTTGGGTCCTAGGGGGAACATACATATGAAAGTTTAGAAAGATCTCTCCTGTACTTTCTGAGAAATAGCAGTAACATTAAATGTTAACTATCAAAATCTAAGATGGCTGCCTGAAAGCCAATTTATCGACCAATCGGTCCAAAAATGCAATACATGTATGCACAACAAGGGCCCTGAGGGGAACCTGCATATGAAATTTTAAAAAGATCCCATCGGTATCGGGGAGGGGTATCACTTGTGGCTGTTTTACAGCCACTCAGTGCAAAAAAGCAAAATATTTTGCATGAAGAGATACATTAGGGTCATCTGCATATTGTATGCTATTCAGACTATCCAATTTTTTTCTGCGCTCATGGTAATTTCAGAGGTCAAGGGTCAAAGGGTGACATTTCACATTTTCATTGTTTAAGTCCTAATTGATTATATATTAGAATAGAGATAACATTTTTTGCAGATTTTGCCTGTAAATATTAGGTTTGTGAAGTTCAGTTTAAAAAAATTAGATATTCTGAATGTAATGTAATGTTCTGGTGATGTTCCATTGACTCATGCACAGTAATGCACATGGTATTCTCATTGACATTCTGTTATACACATGTATCTATTATTATTGATATCTGATATCATGGGCATATCATTTTGACTCCTTGTTATTCAAATTATCAGGACTAATGTAAATAATAAAATGTATTTATCACATTTACCTCAGACATAAGTTAATATTCTTACTTATTTAACTCATTACTGTCTTCAGATAAGTTTTTCATAATTATGTTAGTTATAATGCTAACACTAAAAGAATTGTCATTCAGATGGCGAACCATTTTTTCACACTATATGTATCTATCTATTATTACCGATATTATGTAATTGTGTTCATGTTGTGTAGATCGCCTCCAAAACTTTGACAAAAAATTTTTTTTTGTCAACAAGGTTTGGAATTACTTCTTGTGTCCCAATATCCTTTATTAACCTCTAGTTATGTATCAGAACTTTTGTATTCTATAAATTTTCTTGAGGATGTAAAAAGCCAATGACTATCTCATATCCATCGGAAATCATGTTTTGTTTCGATTTATTGTTCCTCAATTGACATTACAGTCATTCTCTTGGTACCTTCACTTCTGTTTCACTTATCACATAGTAAATATCACTGATTCCTCATCGTTTAATTAACCTTATTGGTAGAAGCGATGAGCCGAAGTCCTTCTGCTCTAATCTTTACCTGGAAAAATTGATTCGATAAAACGTTTTGATTATCTTTTCTTTGTTATATTATGCTGTTGCATATTACTTCTGATCCTGTTTGCAATGAATGGGTCTTGAATGCCTTTGGCATAGGTACTTACTCTATTATAGTACATTGAATATACGGATTTTGTTTTTTGCTCTATTGGACCATGTTAATACAGGGTCTGTATTTGAAGGTTCTCCTTTTAACATTCAATTCATGGATTTTTTAGGCACAAACTTAGCTAATATAATCCAAATCACAAAACTGTAGGACAATAACCAATCTAAATGGATTACAACTATTCCCTTTATTGAGGTTAACAATTCAGGGAAAATACTTAAAAATATTATATTATTCTAAATATGCTGTGTGTGTCTTATTACCTTAAAAAGTGTATCCAACCTCTTTTTTGTCAGCTCCCGTATTTTGTTTCGTTCATTGAACAACTTCGTTCGTATCAGCAACACCTGTCTGTCGATCCAAACTTTTTCCTTGTCAAAAATGTTGGGATGCTTCCGCAGAAATTCCAATACAGCTGCCTTTCCTATGGGAAAATACTATTGTATGTTATCTTGTATGTAAAACGTTTCAGCACAATATTACTGACACTTTGTTCTATGTACCATTAAAATTGTGTTGAGTTGCAAGATGAACATATCCAAATGTCACCTATCCATTACTTTCCTATATAAACAGTTAGCTTAATTTCTGAGGACTGTTGTGTTAGAAGTGATATCTATAGTATAAGCAAATAATACCATAACCATATTTTATTGAATTAAAGGATACCTAAAATTGCTATCTGTGTAAGGGGCTATATCAACTTAATTATGCTATTAATCACATTGTTTTCTTTTATTTCTAGATAACGGTTTCTAGAATCCTCTTGAACAAGGGGCCCAGAGGGCCTGTATCGCTCACCTGGTTTGTAATGCCTAGTAATGTTGCTGAATACAGGTTCATTGTTTCTTTTCTGAAGGAATTTGAATATTTACTCTAATTCCCCTATTGGGCCCCACTCTTTCTGCTCACATGGGGTCACAATAGACCAAAAATTTCTATATGAATTCTGTTAAACCCCAAGGATGATTTATGAGGATCAAATTTGGTTTAAAATCTTAAAAACGGTAGGAATGCGGCCCTGGGGGAAGTAGGGCGTCGGGACCGCTGGGCACCTATGACAGTTAGCTCACCGGTCCTTTGGGCCAGGTGAGCTTAAAAACCATACAATAAATCGCATTTTGGAGTTAAAAGTTAACTATTGCATTTTTGGATGTTTGGTGTTACACAAGAGGCCTAGGGGCACTTAAATCAGTCATTATATGATTTCCGTTGCAATAGTTAAATTAAATCATATATGGGGTCACTGGTAGCCACCTTCAATTTGGGATAAAAAAGTGAGTCAAGTATTGCACAAACTTCTGATGACGGTAATAATGGGTGGGTCGATACACCTTGAAAATACGGTGTTGATGTGAAAGGGTTATAATACAAGGGTCATATGCAAAACAACATTTTAGTGTAAGTTTTTAACACTTTTTTAAGCCTTAAATATGCATAGATTTATTATTTTCATATTGTTTTTCAATATATTTATGATGTTTTTTTGTTAATAATATAATTAATTATCTGATAAATAATAAAAATATTATGGGAATAAAAAATCTTATAAGTGAATAGTCGGGCAAAGAAATATCAGTCTAAATGCGTTCATTGGCCTTCCAAAAGTTCTCATATATTAAATACGATGGTCAAGTTTCTGCTTAGTTTCCCAGTTCTGACCCATTAAAGTAAAGAAAAGTTGTAAAAGCATCGGAAAGTGAGGCTGTGTGGAAATGTAACCACGACATAGTGAGCGGGGAGGGACGTTTTAGAATTCCCATACTTTAAATTAATTTCTTCGTACGCAGACAGATTTTGACGACAGATTTTATTTTTTCCATTTCATAAGAAATTATACTGGATACATTCACACCATTTTTACTGACTTTATATAGCCATCCTTGCGCCCGACTGTTCACTTTAAAATAATATTTAATTAAAATCTGGATTTTTTTGTTTTACACAAGTCCCGGTTCTCATTATAATCCTTGACTGAACAAAAAATGGTGGCCATTGTGATTGGCTTGCCTGCCTACTGCAACAGGATACCGTTCATGCTGACTATTTTATTCATGTGATCATGAATAAGTCTTTGTCTGAAATCACAAGTGTTTGTGCCTTTTGAAGAATTTTGAAGAGATTATTTCTGATATTTGAACAGTATCAATTAGCCATGTCTAAGTTTGCTAGCTGGCTCTGGCTAAAAACGATCAAAGACATCGTGATGTATGACTGAATAGATTAGTTTGTGTAAACACAAACATAGCTACCTGCATTATACAAGGGCCTGATATGAGTCTTAAGCCCTGAGATGTAATTAAAATTACACTAATGGCTTGATCCGACGTCATTTTTGTGAGCTTTTTGACACTTTGGTGCTGAAAACGGGATCAATCGGGTTATGCATTCTAAAATGTCTCAAAAACCAGTCAAACTGGGGAAATCGGGTGAGTTGGCAATACTGGAGATTCATGTCATGATCCTGCAAGTTTTCAGCTAAATCACACACTGGTAGAACATGAGAGGAAGTTCAAGATGTCAGCTGTTGCAGCAAACTTGGATTTAATTCAGATCTTTAAAAAAACTTTTAAAGGTTAAGTCGAATTTAAGGATCCTTGATGTATCAATATTAAGAGCATAATTAAGACAAATGTAAGACAAAATTAATGACAAATTAAAGACAATTTAAGAGAAAATTAAGTACTCAATTTAAGGGTGATTTAAGGGTACATGTATATCATGCAGAAGTGTTCCCCAGAGGATGTTTCTGGCCAAGTTTGGTTACAATCCATGCAGAACTCTTTGACTATTAGCAATTTAAAGGAATTACCTCTATTTCCCTGATGGGCTTCACCCCCAGGTGTCAGAGCCAAAATTTATAACATACTCTGATTTCCTTCCCCCAAGGATATTTCCGGCCATGTTTTGGTTACAATCCATGCAGAACTCTATGAATAGTAGCGATTTAAATGAAATGTTGATGAATGACGGAAGCGCGCCATGACATAATGCTCACTGGCCCTTCTGGCTAGGTGTGCTTAAAAACACAAAATGACATGCGAAGCTTACCTGGTAGTGGACCTTTCCTATCATAGGATGAATGTGTCCGCAACAATGTCGGAGAAGTATTTTAAAGTCTTTCTTGTTACTTCTTCTGTCCATCGAAAACGGAAACCTAGAAAAGAACAACAAAGCAAATTAAAATGTTTTACAATTTCTTGATTTAATGCAAAACATTGTTTAGTATTAATTGTTAGCAATTTCAAAAACTTCAATATGAATGCACAAAAAATAAAAAAATTCTATATTCACCTTTTTTGATTTGCTTGGAGCTAAGTGAGATTTATATCCTGATTTTGGAAAAAGTGTCTACAGTGTTTCTTCTGTATTGTTATCTTCACTACTTTCATCATCATTTTCACTGAATATGAGGACGCCAGTCTTTATCATTATCACTGTCATCGCATTCTGAGGAACTAACCACTGAAGATTGTGAAACTGAAAATGAAAGTGCATTGCTACTTATACTGTGGATGGAAACAAAAATCTGACAATGTTTTTACATTATTTACGTTGTGATTCATATTGTGTGAAAAACATTTTTAATCGAAAAAAGTTTTACTCACCATTTTGTAAAGTTATACATAAACAAAAAATTCACTGTAAAAGTGTTAAAAAGATATATAAAATGTAATGAAAAAATTATATTAAAGATGAAAATAATTAAGTATCAGATGCATGTTCACTTTGTAAAATTATATAATTTGGCCGATTGAAATGGGTTTGTTTACAATCACAACACAACGAAATAGTGATTGTAGCATTTTTTATTCTTGTGACCTAGAATGAAGGTCAAGGTCATTTCATACAAAGTTAGTTGTTTGCCCTTCATGCCAATATGACAGTGCATGATAGGTCTACATACAAATTTTCATTAAGCTTGGTGCATATTTACTTACATTACTTGTTCACAATGTTGAATAATTATTATTGCAAAGGGTAATAACTACGCAAAAATGTCAAGAGTCGAATGAAGCTTTTTTTTTTCAAAACTTGTTTAGATATTTCTAATGTTAGTCTATATGCAAAGTCTATATCCAAAGTTTCATTAAGCTCTCGATCATATTTACTCCAAGTTATCATGTTCACAAAGATTCAATAATTATAATTGCAAAGGGCAATAACTCCGTAAATTTTTGAGAACAATCCTTCAGTAATTCTGAGAAATATGCGATAATCAAACTTTAACAATTAAAATCCAACATGGCTGCCTGGTAGCCATCTTGTTTACCGATCAAATCCCAAAATGCAATATGCATAACTAGGGTCTTTGGGGAACCTGATAACATAATGGACAAATGTTTGTTGTGTTAACCCTTTGTCCGCAGTTATTCAATCAATGTCAATACTTTTAAAACTACCACAAATCCAATGATGGCTGCCTGGCCGCCATCTTGTTAACTGAGTTGAGCCTATAAAACGGCAATATGCATAACATACTGCCCTAGGGTAACCTACATACGGAAATTTGAGAATGATCCCTTCAGCATCTTGAAGAAATAGCGAGAGACAATCTGTAAACTATCCAAAATCCAAAATGGGCTGCCTGGTGGTCATCCTTGTTTGAACGTTCATATTCCAAAATCGAATAAGCACAAACTAAGGGAAAACCATACAATATGAAATTTGAAAATGTCCCTTATAAAAGGAATCAGCACACTTTCTAACAAATAGCGATAAACCACCTTCAGTACCTTTCTAGAGAAATAGCGATTAACAAACTTTAGCAATCAAATCCAAGATGGCTGCCTTGTGGCCATCTTGTTTACCGATTGGTCCAAAAAGGCAATATGCACAACTAAAGCCCTAGGGAAAACCTATATATGGAATTTGAGAACGATCCCTTCAATGCTTTCTGAGAAATAGCGATAACAATCCTTAACTATCAAAATAAAAGATGGCTGTCTCAGGTGGGCAATCTTATTGACTGATCGGTCTAAAAAATGCCAATATGCACAGCTAGGGTCCTAGGTCAACCTACATATAGAATTTGAGAAAGATTCCTTCAGTATTCATATCCGGGAAATAGCGGTTAAAAACTTTAACTATCAAAACCGAAAGATGGCGGCCCAGTCAGTGACATTTTTTTGACTTAGAATTGTTAACGGACAGACAGACGACAGACCATGGACGAAAGGTGATTTGAAAAGCCCACAATCTGATGATGTTTGGGCTAAAAAATCCAAAGATGGTTGACAGGTTATGACCATCTTGTTTACCGTTCTATCCTAAACGCATATGCACAAAACAAAGCGCCCTCAATAGAGAAACCTACATATTAAATTTGAAAATGATCCCTTTAGTACTTTCTGAGAAATTGTTGATACAAAACATTTTTAATATAAGTTCTCTCTTATTAATTTGTTTCCATGCACACTAAATACTATGAAAAGTCATATATCACATCTGAGCAATATCACGACTTATTAGATTTGAGAATGATCCCTTCAGTTCTCTCTGAGAAATAGCTGAATAACAAATTAAACTTTAAATAATCAAATAAATTATGGCTGCCTGGCGGCCATCTTCTTTACCAATCGGTCCCAAAATGCAATATGCACAACTAGGGGAACCTACATATGAAATTGAGAATGATCCCTTCAGTACTTTCTGAACAAGAGGCCCAGAGGGCCTGTATCACTCACCTGGTTTATAATGCCAAGTAATGTTCTGAATACAGGTTCATTGTTTCTTTTCTGAAGGAATTTTAATATTAACCTCTAATTCCCCTATTGGGCCCCCACCTCCTCCTGCCCCTGGGGGATCAGAGCCAAAATTTATACAAGTTCTGTTCCCCTTCCCCCAAGGATATTTGTGGCCAAATTTGGTTACAATCCATGCAGAAATCTATGACTAGTAGCGATTTTAAAGGATCTTTCTCCTATTTTCCCTCTTGGGCCCTGCCCCTCCTGCCCCCGGGGGGTCAGAGCCAAAATTTATACAAGTTCTGTTCCCCTTCCCCCAAGATGTTTGTGGACAAATTTGATTACAATCCATGTAGAACTCTATGACTAGTAGCGATTTAATGGATTTACTTCTATTTCCCCTATTGGGCCCCACCCCTCCTGCCCCCGGAGGTCAGAGCCAAAATTTATGCAAGTTCTCCTCTCCTACCCCCAAGGATGTTTGTGGCCAAATTTGGTTACAATCCATGTAGAACTCTATGACTAGTAGTGATTTAAAGGATTTACCTCTATTTCCCCTATTGGGCCCTGCCCCTCCTGCCCCCGGGGGACCAGAGCCAAAATTTATACAAGTTCTGTTCCCCTTCTCCCCAGGATGTTTGTGGCCAAATTTGGTTACATTCCATTCAGAACTCTATGACTAGAAGCGATTTAAAGGATTTAACACTATTTCCCCTATTGGGCGCCACCCCTCCTGCCCCCAGGGGGCCAGAGAGCCAAAATCTATACAAGTTCTGTTCCCCTTCCCCCAAGGATGTTTTTGGCCAAAATTTGGTTACAATCCATGTAGAACTCTATGACTAGTAGCAATTTAAAGGATTTACCTCTATTTCCCCTTTGGGGCCACGCCCCTCCTGCCCCTGGGGTATCAGAGCCAAAATTTATACAAGTTCTGTTCCCTTTCCCCCCAGGATGTTTGTGGCCTAATTTGGTAACATTCCATTCAGAACTCTATGACGAGAAGCGATTTAAAGGATTTAACTCTATTATCCTCTATTGGGCCCCGCCCCTCCTGCCCCCGAGGGGCCAGAGCCAAAATTTTATACAAGTTCTGTTCCCCCTCCCTCAAGGATGTTTGTGGCCAAATTTGGTTACAATCCATGCAGAAAACTCTAGGACAAGTAGCGATTTAAAGGATTACACCTCTATTTCCCCTATTGGGGCCCCACCCCTCCTGCCCCTGGGGGATCAGAGCCAAAATTTATACAAGTTCTGTTCCACTTCCCAAAGGATGTTTTGTGGCCAAATTGGTTACAATCCATGCAGAACCCTAGGACAAGTAGTGATTTAAAGAATTTACCTCTATTTCCCCTATTGGGCCCCGCCTCTCCTGCCCCCTGGGGGGTCAGAGCCCAAAATTTATACAAGTTCTGTTTCCCCTCCCAAAAGGATGGTTTGTGGCCAAATTTGGTTACAATCCATGCAGAACTCTATGACATGTCAGCCTGTTTACCCATCAGTTAATCAAAACATGTGTACATCTCAGCATAGTGATTGTTTTAGCTGTCGATTTGAAATGATGTGTGGTACACATGTATGATTCTTTGATCGTTCACACTTTGAAGTTTATGTAGACGTATTTGTATTGAAATAAATGATAGGAATACCATTGACCTTTGATAGAATATACTTACCGAACTGTTTTAGACTTGAACTGCCTTTTTCCACCGTTGTTTTACTGCCTTCTTCTCGATACTGTTTGGTTTGTGAACATTTAAATATGAAAACAATTGAATGAACATATCGGTTTTCATAAGTGAATTGCTATATATTCTTTGGTTCACCATAATAAATATATAGTTTAAAAGTTAAACAAGAGGCCCAGAGGGCCTGTATCGCTCACCTGGTTTGTAATGCCAAGTGATGTTCTGAATACAGGTTCATTGGTTTCTTTCTGAAGGAATTTAAATATTTACCTCTAATTTCCCTATTGGGCCAAACTCATTCTGCTCCAGAGCTAGGGGATCAGAGCCAAAATTTATATTAATTATGTTCCCCTTCCCCAGAGGAAGTTTCTGGCAAAATTTGGTTATAATCCATACAGAACTTAATAAATAGTAACGATTGAAATAATTTACCTTTAATTGCCAAAATTGGGCCCCAGGGGGTCAGGCACATCCAAAAGTCTGTTCCTCTTTCCCAGAGCATGTTTCTTACCAAATTTGCTTAGAATCAATGTAGAACTATAGGACCAGTAGCAATTTAATTGATTTACCTCTATTTTCCATATTGGGCCCAACCTCTCATGCACCTGGGGGGGGGGGGGGAGGGAAGGGTCAGAGCCAAAATTTATAAAAACTCTGTTCCCTTTCCCCAAAGGATGTTTCTGACCAATTTGGTTAGAATCCATGCGGAACTCTATGACTAGTAGCGTTTTTAAATGAAATGTTGACAGACGGACGGACATACGGAATATCGACCAATCAGAAGTTGGATTTAGTTTTTCAAGACAGAGAAAAATCTTCAGCAACAAATTGAAATTATTTTAAGTACTATGTAGAGTTTGAGCCCTTTATGGCCCTCAAATCTGTCGAAATTTCAAAATTGTTATTTAGTATCTAAATTGTTGAATTTTACATATTTATAGTGCATCCCTCATTTAATTGTAATAGTAGATTTCTAATTTTGCAATTAAATTAGGTATGTACTAAATATTTCAAACACAACAAGAGGCCCAGAGGGCCTGTATCGCTCACCTGGTTTGTAATGCCAAATAATTTTCTGAATACAGGTTCAATTGTTTCTTTTCTGAAGGAATTTTAATATTAACCTCTAAATCTCCTATTGGGCCCCACCCCTCATGCCCCCTGGGGGTCAGAGCCAAAATTTATACAAGTTCTGTTCCCCTTCCACAAAGGATGTTTCTGGCCAAATTTGGTTACAATCCATGCAGAACTCTATGAGAAATAGCGATTTAAAGGATTTACCTCTATTTCCCCTATTGGGCCCCACCTCTCCTACCCCCAGGGGATCAGAGCAAAAATTTATACAAGTTCTGTTCCTCTTCCCCCAAGGATGTTTGTGGCCAAATTTGGTTACAATCCATGCAGAACTCTAGGACAAGTAGCGATTGATAGAATTTACCTCTATTTCCCCTATTGGGCCCCGCCCCTCCTGCCCCTGAGGGTCAGAGCCAAAATTTATACAAGTTCTGTTCTCCTAACCCCAAGGATGTTTGTGGCCAAATTTAGTTACAATCCATACAAAACTCTAGGACAATTAAGTAGCAATTTATAGAATTTACCTATAATTCCCCTATTTGGGCCCCCGCCCCTCCTGCCCCGGGGACCAGAGCCAAAATTTATACAAAACTCAGTTCTTATTCTCCCAAGGATATTTTTCTGGCCAAATTTGGTTACATTCCATGCAAAACTCTATGACTAGTAGCGAATTAAAGGATTTACCTCTATTTCCCCTATTGGGCCCCACCCCCCCCAGCCCCCGGGGGGCCCAGAGCCAAAATTTATACATAGTTCTGTTCCCCTTCCGCCAAGGATGTTTCTGGCCAAATTTGGTTACAATCCATGCAGAACTCTAGGACAAGTAGCGATTGATAGAATTTTACCTCTATTTCCCCTATTGGGCCCCGCCCCTCCTGCCCCCTGAGGGTCAGAGCCAAAATTTTATACAAGTTCTGTTCTCCTAACCCCAAGGATGTTTGTGGGCCAAATTTAGTTACAAACCATACAAAACTCTAGGACAATTAAGTAGCAATTTATAGAATTTACCTATAATTCCCCTATTGGGCCCCGCCCCTCCTGCCCCGGGGGACCAGAGCCAAAATTTATACAAAACTCAGTTTCTTATTCTCCCACCTAGGATATTTCTGGCCAAATTTGGTTACATTCCATGCAAAACTCTATGACTAGTAGCGAATTTAAAGGATTTACCTCTATTTCCCCTATTGGGCCCACCCCTCCAGCCCCCGGGGGGCCAGAGCCAAAAAATTTATACAAGTTCTGTTCCCCTTCCCCACAGGATGTTTCTGGCCAAATTTGGTTACAATCCATGCAGAACTCTACGACTAGTAGCAATTTATAGGATTTACCTCTAATATCCCCTATTGGGCCCGCCCCTCCTGCCCCCGGGGGTCAGAGCCAAAATTTATACAAGTTCTGTTCCCCTTCCCCAAAGGATGTTTGTGGCCAAATTTGGGTTACAATCCATGTAGAACTCTATGACAAGTAGCGATTTAAAGGATTTTACCTCTATTTCCCCTTTTGGGCCCCGCCCCTCCTGCCCTCAGGGAGATCAGAGCCAAAATTTATACAAGTTCTGTTCCCCTTCCCCCCCAAGGATGTTTTGTGGCCAAATTTAGTTACAATCCATGTAGAACTCTATGACTAGTAGCGATTTAAAGGATTTACCTATATTTCCCTATTGGGCCCCCGCCCCTCCTGCCCCGGGTGTCAGAGCCAAAATTTATACAAGTTCTGTTCCCCTTCCCCAAGGATGTTTGTGGCCAAATTTTGTTACATTCCATGTAGAACTCTATGACAAGTAGCGATTTAAAGGATTTACCATATATTTCCCCTATTGGGCCCCGCCCCTCCTGCCCCCGAGGTGTCAGAGCAAATATTTATACAAGTTCTGTTCCCCTTCCCCCAAGGATGTTTTGTGGCAAAATTTAGTTACAATCCATGTAGAACTCTATGACTAGTAGCGATTTAAAGGATTTACCTCTATTTTCCCCTATTGGGCCCCGCCCCTCCTGCCCCCGGGGGGTCAGAGCCAAAATTTTATAAAGTTCTGTTCCCCTTACCCCCAAAGGATGTGTCTGGCCAAATTTGGTTACAATCCATGTAGAACTCTATGACAAGTAGCGATTTAAAGGATTTACCTCTATTTCCCCTATTGGGCCCCGCCCCTCCTGTCCCCGGGGGGTCAGAGCCAAAATTTATACAAGTTCTGTTTCCCCTTCCCCCAAGGATGTTTGTGGCAAAATTTAGTTACAATCCATGAAGAACTCTATGACTAGTAGCGATTTAAAGGATTTACCTCTATTTCCCCTATTGGGCCCCGCCCCTCCTGCCCCCGGGGGGTCAGAGCCAAAATTTATACAAGTTCTGTTCCCCTTCCCCCAAGGATGTTTGTGGCCAAATTTTGTTACATTCCATTCAAAACTCTATGACAAGTAGCGATTTAAAGGATTTACCTATATTTCCCCTATTGGGCCCCGCCCCTCCTGCCCCCGGGGTGTCAGAGCCAAAATTTATACAAGTTCTGTTCCCCTTCCCCCAAGGATGTTTGTGGCCAAATTTGGTTACAATCCATGTAGAACTCTATGACAAGTAGCGATTTAAAGGATTTACCTATATTTCCCCTATTGGGCCCCGCCCCTCCTGCCCCCGGGGTGTCAGAGCCAAATTTATACAAGTTCTGTTCCCCTTCCCCCAAGGATGTTTGTGGCCAAATTTGGTTACAATCCATGCAGAACTCTATGACTAGTAGCAATTTAAAGGAAATGTTGACGGGACAGACGGACGGACGTAACGGACGGACGGACGGACGGGACGGACGACGGACGACGGACGACGGACGCCGCGCCATGACATAAGCTCACCGGCCCTTCGGGCCAGGTGAGCTAACAATCCCATCACTAAATAACTGTTTGAAAGTTAATGGATTTTGGGGCCAAAAATATACATAGTCCATTGCAATTTAATGAAAGTATTTCCTTGTATCTCTTTCAAAGACAAAAAAAATTAAATGCTTACCATTGTGAAAACTAATCTCCAGGTCATCACTGTCATCAGAAGAGGTTGGATGTCTAAGAATCTTAAATTACAAAATTAAAGAAAGTTATAAAAAATTGTTCGGTTTAGGTTTATACTGCTTTACATCCTATCAAAATTATTTTGCATTATTTAGTTTATCTACTGTAAATCTTTATTCAAAACCATACACTTAACTGGAATAAGAGATATTGGCTATTCATGACGCTTCGCATTGCAACATGCAGTACAGACACATAAATAATACAAATGTAATCAGAAAGTATGCAAATATCTGCAAGCAAACCCCTTATAATACCTACAATGGAAATGAGAGACCCATACATTTTTGTAAAGGACCTTAAGACCTTACCATCCACACAAGTATTCAATTTTACGAGTTTGCCATATCTAGAACTACATTAATGTAGGTTGGAAAGGTATTTGAAGTTTTAGTCAATATGGAATCTATTACTGCTCAAAATATATTTTTTATTATACACTGTAGTAAACTTGACCCCGCTTAGCCTGCCCAGAAACGATTATGTACCTTGCGACACGAAAAACTCTCAATTAAGATTCTGATTATTGTTTTGTATCCTTTATTCCTATATATAACTATTTTCATTGAAATCAGAAAATGTATCATTTTCGTCCAACCAGAAGGCCTCCAGTTCATTATCATGGTTACCGATCCCTTTAAAGCTGTCTCCAGATGTAATCATATACATTAGTAATGCTTTTCATCAATTTCCATTGAACTTGGACAATATCTTTAGTAGATAGAAAAATTCCTATTTGGTTATGGTGCAGCATGGTTAATTATAACATTATGATAGCTACTAAAATGTTTGCAGCGGATAAAGATTACGTACATCGATCTTCATTGTATAGGGATACCCTCTTGACATCGATCCTGAATCCAGTAACCATCCCCTATTTGTTATAGGAACATATAATATTGTAATTGAATAGAAATAAAGTGATAGGACTTACCGACTGTTTTAGCTGAACTGCTTTTTTCCCCCGTTGTTTTACTGCCTTCTTTCTCGATACTGTTTTGGTTGCTGTGACATAAATATGGAAGAACAATTGAATGAACATATCGGTTTCATAAGTGATTGTGCTATATTCTTTTTGGTTCACCATAATAAATATCATAGTTTAAAAGTTAACAAGAGGCCCAGAGGGCCTGTATCCCTCACCTGGTTTGTAATGCCAAGTAATGTTCTGAATACAGGTTCATTGGTTTCTTTCTGAAGGAATTTAAATATTTACCTCTAATTTCCCTATTGGGCCAAACTCATTCTGCTCCAGAGCTAGGGGATCAGAGCCAAAATTTATATTAATTATGTTCCCCTTCCCAGAGGAAGTTTCTGGCAAAATTTGGTTATAATCCATACAGAACTTAATAAATAGTAACGATTGAAATAATTTACCTTTAATTGCCAAATTGGGCCCCAGGGGGTCAGGCACACCCAAAAGTCTGTTCCTCTTTCCCAGAGCATGTTTCTTGCCAAATTTGCTTAGAATCAATGTAGAACTATAGGACCAGTAGCAATTTAATTGATTTCCCTCTATTTTCAATATTGGGCCCAACCTCTCATGCACCTGGGGGGGGGGGGGGGGGGGAGGGTCAGAGCCAAAATTTTATAAAAACTCTGTTCCCTTTCCCCAAAGGATGTTTCTGACCAAATTTGGTTAGAATCCATGCGGAACTCTATGACTAGTAGCGTTTTAAATGAAATGTTGACAGACGGACGGACTTACGGAATATCGACCAATCAGAAGTTGGATTTAGTTTCAAGACAGAGAAAAATCCTCAGCAACAAATTGAAATTATTTTAAGTACTATGTAGAGTTTGAGCCCTTTATGGCCATCAAATCTGTCGAAATTTCAAAATTGTTATTTAGTATCTAAATTGCTGAATTTTACATATTTATAGTGCATCCCTCATTTAATTGTAATAGTAGATTTCTAATTTTGCAATTAAATTAGGTATGTACTAAATATTTCAAACACAACAATCCCATCACTAAATAACTGTTTGAAAGTTAATGGATTTTGGGGCCAAAAATATACATAGTCCTTTGCAATTTAATGAAAGTATTTCCTTGTATCTCTTTCAAAGACAAAAAAAATTAAATGCTTACCATTGTGAAAACTAATCTCCGGGTCATCACTGTCATCAGAAGAGGTTGGATGTCTAAGAATCTTAAATTACAAAATTAAAGAAAGTTATAAAAATTGTTCGGTTTAGGTTTATACTGCTTTACATCCTATCAAAATTATTTTGCATTATTTAGTTTATCTACTGTAAATCTTTATTCAAAACCATACACTTAACCGGAATAAGAGATATTGGCTATTCATGACGCTTCGCATTGCAACATGCAGTACAGACACATAAATAATACAAATGTAATCAGAAAGTATGCAAATATCTGCAAGCAAACCCCTTATAATACCTACAATGGAAATGAGAGACCCATACATTTTTGTAAAGGACCTTAAGACCTTACCATCCACACAAGTATTCAATTTTACGAGTTTGCCATATCTAGAACTACATTAATGTAGTTGGAAAGGTATTTGAAGTTTTAGTCAATATGGAATCTATTACTGCTCAAAATATATTTTTTATTATACACTGTAGTAAACTTGACCCCGCTTAGCCTGCCCAGAAATGATTATGTACGTTGCGACACGAAAAACTCTTCAATTAAGATTCTGATTATTGTTTTGTATCCTTTATTCCTATATATAACTATTTTCATTGAAATCAGAAAATGTATCATTTTCGTCCAACCAGAGGCCTCCAGTTCATCATCATGGTTACTGATCCCTTTAAAGCTGTCTCCAGATGTAATCATATACATTAGTAATGCTTTTCATCAATTTCCATTGAACTTGGACAATATCTTTAGTAGATAGAAAAATTCCTATTTGGTTATGGTGCAGCATGGTTAATTACCATTATGATAGCTACTAAAATGTTTGCAGCGGATAAAGATTACGTACATCGATCTTCATTGTATAGGGATACCCTCTTGACATCGATCCTGAATCCAGTAACCATCCCCTATTTGTTATAGGAACATATAATATTGTAATTGAATAGAAATAAAGTGATAGGACTTACCGACTGTTTTAGCTGAACTGCTTTTTTCCCCCGTTGTTTTACTGCCTTCTTTCTCGATACTGTTTTGGTTGCTGTGACATAAATATGGAAGAACAATTGAATGAACATATCGGTTTCGTAAGTGATTGTGCTATATTTTCTTTGGTTCACCATAATAAATATCATAGTTTATCCTCATGTCAGATAAGCTAATATTAGGCCTAGTAGGACAAAGTGTCCTAATTTTGCAAAATTTACCTCAGCATCTTCTTTACATCCAAGATTTCTCATTGATGTAAGATATTTTTGTAGTGCACTGTGACCTTTATACATATAGTTGAATATTATTTATCATACCAGTCACTTTCATCGCTGTAAACCGCATTGATTAGTGATGTTCTTGTTATAAGAAAGTAATAATAATGGGGAAACATATTACATTTTTCATATTTTGGTTATTTGTACATTATTTGTTAAAGGACTATGCATGGTTTGGGCCCTTTTTGACCCCCTAATCTATCAAATTTTCAAAATTCTCATTAAGTATTTAAATTGTTGGATTGTTGGATTTCACATATTTAGGTCGTCTCTAATTTAATTGTAATGAGGGGGGGAGGAGGGGGGGGGGATTCAGCCCCATCATTTGTACAGTTTTGAATCCCCACCCTATAAAGATGTTACCATTGCATTATGAGTGGTCTCCCATGCTTAGTTGCAGAGAAGAAGTTGTTTATATGGAAATAGCCAAATTGACCCCTTTTGATCCTTTGGCCCTTGGGTAGGTCAGCCCCATCAAACACTACTGCATAAAATTTTGATTAAAATGTATTCAAGATCCTATTAAATTCTCATTAATCATTGATTTTTTCATTAAAACTGCTCATTAAATCATGTTTTTCTTAATTTAATGAGCTGCAGTTATTCCATTAAAAATCATTAAAACTAATTTTAATGCTCATTAAGAACAACTTATTTCTCATTAAAATAAGTTTTCAAGGCCATGAAAATTATGCTTCAAAGAGTTCAACAATTTGATGATCATTACTTTTTGTAGTCTTTGAATTTCAAGATCATTAATTGGCATTTTAATTATCATTAATGATTTTTTGAAATATTTGATGTAAGTTAATAACCATTAGCTTTGGATGACAATCTACCTAGTATAATTATTGGCCATTATTTCTCTACGTGTGTCATGAAATATATATTTGATACCATTAAATATTTTTTAATGGCCATTAATCAAAATAGGAAGTCATGTGACTTCAATTTTCCCGCCAAAACAGACAAAATCCAAAATGGCTGCAGTGTCTGTTGAAGTGTTGGAGGGGAAAATTCATTCTTCTTAAAATGTAAGTTTTGAGAACTGGTGAAAAGATGATCTCATTCCTGAATATCTTAAGGTACAGATGAACACTTTCAGTAGATTTTAAATGTGTTTACAATTCTTTATCAACATGAAATAGGGCACACAAATATAATTTCTAAGGTGTTCCTAAAATGCATGTGGTTTTTATTTTATGTGTTTGTCAAAGAAAAAATATTGAATTCTTGTCAATATGTTTTATAATGTTTTATAACTATTAGTTTATTTGAGGCAAATATTAATTATTTTGTTTATAATGAAAGTAACAGCTGCAAAACTGGTATCTCTAAGATGTTTTAATCACCTATTATAGGTATGCATTTTTAGCTCACCATCAGCAGATGGTGGGCTATTTTTCAACAACAATTGATTAATAAGGAATTAATTAAGGCGTACATAGCTATTAAAATTTTAATTCGTTTTTTCATTACCATTAATCATTTTAATGTTCTTAATCATGCACTGATTTCATTAATTTTAATGATTTTAATTATTGTTAAACCAGTGATGAAAACATTAAAAAAAAAATTAATACTATACAATTTTTTAATTAACTTTTAATTTACTTTAAAATATCATCAATCAAATCATTAAAACCTCATTAAGTTATTTTTCGTTTTTCATTTTTAATAGCATTAAAGATGATCTGTTGTGAAAAGATTAAGAAACAATTAATGTTCTTATTCATACATGTTTTTCATGGAATTTGAATGAGGTTTTAATGCAAGACAATTAATGATATTTTCAAGACAATTTAATAGCCATTCTATACAGTAGTGAAAAAGGGTCCATTCAAACCATACACAGTCCTTTACTTATTTACCTTTGGTGCTGCAATTCAGTTGTTGTTTTCTAATATCATCATGTTGGGTACACTTTGTTTTGGACAGATCCTGAAGAGGAAACATAAATTGTGAATATTTATTTTTCATTTTCAATTGCTATAATTATTGTTTTCCTTTCAAACTACATGTATGCACATTTCCTTTTGTTTCACTTTTCAATGTTAATTCTAACGCTTTATACAAATAAAAACCGACACTTACCTCAGGTCTACTGTGATTCTGTAATGACAATGTACTGGTCCGCCGTTGGGTACTTTCTTTTTGTGTATTTTGAGCACATGCTTGAATGTGAATAAAATGAAAGTATTAAAGTTGCAAAGGATCACAATAGCATCATTAATTTTTTATGATAATTAGAGGCATTGGCTGCTTCTTGTCGTGAATAGATTAACTACATATGTATATACATATTCAACGTCCAAAGTTCAAATTGATATTAATCATATGTACATTTTCATTTTTGTAAGGCTACAAACACTTCCTGTGGAAATACATTTTGTATTATATATATAATCATAAGTAACACATTTAACCCTGTTTTATCTGATTATGTTAATTTCATTGATAGCTCAATATATATATCTATTAATATACTCTGTACAGTTTATATTTTGATAATAATTTACCAGATTGTGTATCAATCTTGTCAAGGAACCCGCCAACTTTTGTAATCTCCTGAATTGCTAATGGACACTGATAGACGTGCTTATTGATTTCTTCAGAGTGGCCCATGTGTCTGTAGAAAGCTTGTCTTTCACTTTCAGGTACATCAAGGGATGCATATATGGTTGCGGCTCTGTGTCTCATTGCAGTCGCTGTTATCATGGTCTGGATCCCAGCCATGCTACAAACACTTTGTACAGCATGCCATCCCTTTATATGTTCAGCTGAATTTTGCATATTTGGAAATAAGAACTCATTCTTTTCATCAATGCCCAAACTTTTCCGGATATTTGTATCAGCCAGTACACGCAATCCCTCCATACAATCAATAGGAATCAAAAGAGGTACCATCTGTGATATATTTTTTCCACTCTGATACGCAATTTTAAATTTACCAACAAGTTGCTTCTCCAATGGATCTACGATACATTCAACTGCACTGCGAGGTATCCACTCTTCTTTTTCCGCATCTTCCCATTCTCGCAAAAGTAGTCGACTTGGCTCTCCCCCTCTCCTGGCATTGAATAATGTAAGACGACAAACTAACAAGTCCCGCAATGTCTTAAAATCATGCTTAGACAACATCTTGTAAGGATCCAAAAGTGTCCGTACACCAGTTAGAATATGAGTTCGTAGCTTTTCTATTTCTTTGTTCTCTGGTAAATGTTTTGGTCTCCTTAAATCAAGCTGGCGCGCTTTTACATTGGCATATTCTGCATCACCGAAAGTTGACTGCCAGAAAAATGATAACAGTGTCATAAAGTTATCAACTTCAGCCGCTGCTGCATCATCCTGATTTAATAAGAAATGCCCCTTTAAAACTTTAGCTGCCCGCTTCAGAAGATATCCAATGCCTGTTTTAAGTCCAGATTTTATGGTGCCATCATCAAGCTTCGTGATATTATCAATGGCTTCCTGGAGATACTTAAAATGCCCTCTTGTCAGCATATCTGCACTTGAATTGATGCTTTCTTTATGTGTCTCTGCTATTGATTTGAATTCCAGAAATAGCGCCCCATAACGCCTCATATCACTCATTATTTTTTCTCTTATTTCAGATGATTTCTCTTTTCTTACCAAAAACCTTTTGAAAATTCTGCCGGCCTAGAAGCTTTATAAATCCATCCTTTTTACAGAGGTTTCCAATTGTATCTTGTCTAAATTTTGCCAGTATCTGTAATTTGAACTCATCCGATTCATCATAGTCTTCAATCATGGACATAGTAAGTGATGCTGGTGGTGCTGTTGTTCTTTCAGCTTCTGAACATTTAGCCTTGTGTTTATAAATGCTATTTGAGTCATAAAATCCTTTACACAATGAACAAATTAAAATGGCTTTACTTCCTTGCCTCCGTTCTTTGTGATATTGTTGCTCTCGTCTTGCATCTGTTAAAGTTTTGTCAGCCATGATCAATTGATTTGCCTTGAAAATCCCATCTTTTCTTAATCTTGTTAAATGCCCTCTGTTGTAAAGCTTTTGGCAATGACAATGCATGTTTGACACGGTCTTCTTCAGCATGCTTTCTTTTCAAATGCAGACTCAATTTGGACTGTGATATTCCACAAAAGAAGCAGGGGCGATATGGTTTTTTCTTTAGTGTTTTTGCTACTCTTGATTTATCCAAAGAGGACTGGGCGTCGTTTAGCTTCAATATCATTTTCAGTAACAGCAGGGTAAGAATCCACTCCAATATCCAAAGAAGACTGGACGTCGTTAGCTTCAATGTCATTTTCAGTAACTGCAGGGTAAGAATCCACTCCAATGTCCAAAGAAGACTGGACGTCGTTAGCTTCAATGTCATTTTCAGTAACAGCAGGGTAAGAATCCACTCCAATATCCAAAGAAGACTGGACGTCGTTAGCTTCAATGTCATTTTCAGTAACTGCAGGGTAAGAATCCACTCCAATATCCAAAGAAGACTGGACGTCGTTAGCTTCAATGTCATTTTCAGTAACAGCAGGGTAAGAATCCACTCCAATATCCAAAGAAGACTGGACGTCGTTAGCTTCAATGTCATTTTCAGTAACAGCAGGGTAAGAATCCACTCCAATATCCAAAGAAGACTGGACGTCGTTAGCTTCAATGTCATTTTCAGTAACAGCAGGGTAAGAAT